>NC_060170.1:1181455-1214145 GCF_021292245.1 Micropterus dolomieu | reverse complement strand
CCCCCCCCTGTACCAACCAGCTGCCTCCATACAAACATCCCAAGCCAAGACGCCAGTCACACCCCTGCACCTGTCCAAGGCCCGGCCTCTAGCCAGCCCCCAGCTAGGAGCTCCAGACCTGAAACCACCACCACAGCTCCACATCCAGACCCGACAGCTGAGTCTGAACAAACACACACAGGCAGAAGGGCTGACAATATCCTCCTCATGGACTCTAATGGAAAGTTCCTGGATGAAAAGACCTTATTCCCAAGGCACAGAACAGAGAAGATCTGGTGCCCCAACACCAGGAGAGCCCTGGAGCTGTTAACAGCGCCTGAGCTAGGCTCGCCTAGCCACATCATCATTCATACAGGCACCAATGACTTAAGTCCCAACAGGACAGACTGGCAGACTCTTCCACCAATTTACCTACCAGCAAGATAGTCATATCCACGCTGCTGCACAGGAGAGACTTCAACCCCCACACCATTCACAGAGTGAATGTCAGCCTCTCCAGGGACTGTGCCCTCAAACCCAACGTGTTCTTGGACCTGGACTGCCTGTATGATAACATACACCTACACAGAAATGCAGGACCCACCCTTGCTAGGTTGTTGGCCTTGGAAGGAGCCTTACTGTCACTCCAAGGGATAACCACACAACACAGATCGCACACAGACCTCCAGGACCTCTTTGACCTTCCACCATGCATCCACCCACAGAAAGGATGGCCAGGCCACTAAATCTACTGCATTTACATTTTACATTCATTCATTTAGCTAACGCTTTTATCCAAATATATAAAATAATATAATTATATATGGTTGAAAATTTACAAAAAGATGAGTTGTGCTGAGCAACATGTCTACATGTGTGCCATCTACTGTATATACCTCCATCAGAATCCCCCTACTACAACCCAGATATTTTCTCTATTCTTGAGGAGGAAATTAACCATTATAAGACCATGAACGCTCGAACAGGAGAAAGAACTGACACTATGAAAACCCAGGGAGACAAACACTTACCTGGAAGCACCTGCTTCCCACTCCCTGAATGTCCTGCTAGAAAGAGCTTTGACAAGCTTACTACTACAAGCAGTATGCAGCTTCTACAGCTCTGCCGTACGCTGGGTCTGTACAGAGTCAACGGCAGGCTACGAGGGGACTCTCTGGGCCGCTACACTTACTGCTCAGCTCTTGGCAGTAGTACAGTAGATTATTTCATTACAGATCTAGATACCATGTCTCTCAGAGCTTTCACAGTCAACCCCCTCACACCCCTCTCAGAACACAGCAAAATCACAATCTAACTGACAAGGGCGTAGTCTAACTCTGGAGCCCCTAGTGCCTGTGAACTGTTCAAAGCAAAAAGTTGCTTTGGATAAAAGCGTCATATAAATGTAATGTAAAATATTTTTACATTTTTTGTATTATTTTTTTTTAAGCACACAAACACACTTTTACTGTTTTATTTACTTAATTTAATGCAATGTATGAATTGAATTGAGAGAGAGAGAGCACAGCAGCTGGCTGGCAATATTTCACATTTTGATTATAGTCAACAAATCCCAGGAAAAGACCCAAACCAGTGACAGTCCGTCTCTCACACTTTCTAACTTCCCTACTCTGTCTGTGGGCGCTCAGCTCCAAGCCCACTAATGAACAATTTAGAATAGAAGAATTTAGCTTTGGCTCAGGAGTAGAGCGGGTTGGCTGTTAAATGGAAGGTCGGCGGTTCAATCCCGGCTCCTCCAGGCTGCATGTTCAAGTGTCCTTGGGCAAGATACTGAACCCCGAATTGCCCCTGGTGGCTGTTCCACCAGTGTATGAATGTGTGTGAATGTTAGTTTCTGTTTGAGCACCTAGGCTCAGTGAGTGAATGGTGAATGTAGTGTAAAAGCACTTTGAGTGGTCGAAAAGACTAGAAAGGCACTATACAAATAGCGAGCATTTACATTTCTACAAGTTTTTATCAAATTTTACTCAAGAAGGAGGAAGCAGTCCATTTGTTTGGGACTATATTGTGAGCGTTTATATATATCACGATCCAACTCCTTTCCTGTAGAATGAATATATATTTCATAACGTATCCTGGACTTGGTTTTGTATACATTTGGCTTGGAAAAGTATTATCCAAGTTAACTGGGTCCATTTTATTGGAGAGTAAATGAAGATGTATGAAATGTATGTATTCAATTAAAGTGTGTTAAGCTAATTTACAAAGCAACATACATTTTAAACTCTTCTGACCTGGGATTATACACTGGGAGGTCAGGATGTTGTTTTAAAGAATGCACTAAGTGTTAAACTGATCGCACCGGCATGCACCTTGGCTCCTTGCTGCAGAGCTAATAAGGAACCATCTGTTTCTTCTGCTCAGCAACTATCATTCACTGCTAACAACTATAATCATATGGCCATACAGTGCAGATGTTTACTGTATATAACTGCAACTTATTTCCTCTTAGTTCCTTCAACTAGTAAGTGGCAGGAGGACTTTAGTAAGCACCAGAAATGTTGCATACAGTCTGTGAAAAGATGTGTTTGTTATGTTTATGTCCAGTGTGATGCTTTACCTCTCCCACAGCATTAGACAGGATGTGGACAATTTTTTCATGGGGCGTGGCCACCACGCTCTGGCTATTGATCTCGATGATGCGGTGACCCACTCTGACCCCGCCCCGTTCAGCAATGCCCCCACGCATAAGGCTACAGATCTGTTGAAGAGACAGATCAATTCTTTTACATGATAGATCAAATTTCACACTAGTTTAACAGAACCATGTGTCATTTCACATAAAAACAGAGCAGAATCACAGTACTACCCACAATGCCATTCTGGACGCTGAAGCCCAGCTGGTAGCGGAGGTCTGGCCGTCTGATGAGTACAGTGGTCACTGGGGGACATCTGACAATGTTCAGCTTGATCCGAGACTGGTTCTTCAGACCCTACATAAAAGAAAGACTATGGTATCAGTGAAATGTCAAAAGGTGCACATCACTACATAGACAGATGATAAGATTCCAGTTGTGGCTTTGATAGAAAAATTCCAATGTTGATCCCTCAGAATTTCCATTCCATTTCCAAGTTTCCCTTTTATCCTATTATTTTGGAGAAAGTAGTTGCTAAGCAACACCTTGAGGTAGAAGGGGATCATGTACTTGGGACAGCACACCTGAAAAACTGCTTTGGGAAACCCCAGCAGATACAGATGCAGTATGCTGGAATTACCCAGATGCGAGGAAATGCCAGCAGATCGTGCTTCATCCAGCCAGAGAAGTTAGTCATGGAGTTCCTCGAGGATCTGTGCTCGGACCAGTCCTCTTCACTTTATATATGCTTCCTTTAGGCAATATTATCAGGAAACATTCCATAAACTTTCATTGTTATGCAGATGATACTCAATTATATCTATCAATCAAGCCAGATGAAACTAATCAGTTAGCTAAACTCCAAATGTGCCTTCAGGATGTACCTGGATGACCTGTAATTTTCTAATGTTAAACTCAGATAAAACTGAAGTTATTGTTCTGGGGCCCAAGCACCTCCGTGATGTATTATCTAAAGATATAGTTTCCATTGATGGCATCGCCCTGGCCTCCAGCACCATTGTGAGGAATATTGGAGCTATCTTTGATCAGGACATGTCGTTTAACTCTCACATTAAGCAAATTTCAAGGACCGCCTTTTTTCACCTACGTAATATTGCAAAAATCAGGAACATCCTGTCTAAAAAATGATGCAGAAAAACTAGTCCATGCATTTGTTACTTCTAGGCTGGATTACTGCAATTCTCTATTATCAGGCTGCTCGAAAAAGTCCATTAAGACTCTTCAGCTGATTCAGGTGACAGGAACCAGGAAAAGAGATTATATTTCTCTTGTCTTAGCTTCTCTGCAATTTAAAATCATTCTTCTTACCTACAAAGCTCTTAATGGTCGGGCGCCATCTTATCTTAAAGAGCTCATTGTACCTTACTACCCCACCAAAGCACTGTGCTCCCAGAATGAAGGGTTACTTGTGGTTCCTAATGTCTCCAAAAGTAGACTAGGAGACAGAGTGTTCAGCTATCAAGCTCCTCTCCTGTGGAACCAGGTTCCAGTTTGGGTTCAGGAGGCAGACACCATCTCCACATTTAAGAGTAGGCTTAAGACTTTCCTCTTTGATAAAGCTTATAGTTAGGGCTGGCTCAGGTGAGTCCTGAACCATCCCTTAGTTATGCTGCTATAGGCCAAGACTGCCAGGGGATTTCCCATGATGCACTGAGCTCCTTTCTCTTCTTTCTCTCCCTCTGTATGCAACCTCATCCCATTAATGCATGTTACTAACTCGACTTCTTCCCTTTCCGGTAGTCTTGTACTTTCTCGTCTCTCTCCTCTCTCCTCCTATCACTTGCTGTGGAGTCTGGATCTGTGGTTGCGAGTCACCTGCTGCCCCCGTGTCCCTGCTCGATACCCCCTGCTACAATTATTGTTACTAGTCCTATTGTTATTATTGTTATTATAATCATTAACATTACGATTATTATCATTAACACTATAAATATCTTTACCATTTTTCATTCAGTCTATAGCAACATCACCTTTTACTGTTTGTGCCTGTGTGTATATTGTGTAGGCTGCCTCCCTCCCCTCTCTCTCTCCTTCCATCCCTCTCTGTCCCTCTCTCTCTCTCTCTCACACCCCCAACCGGTCGCCCACCCTGAGCCATGGTTCTGCTCGAGGTTTCTACCTCTGTCGCCTAGTGCTTGCTCTTGGTGGGAACTATTGGGCTTCTGTAAATATCATCACAGAGTATGGTCTAGACCTGCTCTTTTATGAAAAGCGCTGTGAGATAACTGTTGTTGTGATTTGGCGCTATATAAATAAAACTGAATTGAACTGAATTGAAATTCAATGTTCATAATCATTGGAAGCCAAAATAGTAATTGAAAATAAAATTTGATTAACTACACAGGCAGGTTACAAGCTACTGGCAGAGAAAGCAGAACGGCTAGGCTATGCTATAGCAGCTTAAATATGGTACCTTGAATGGAATTTGCCAATGAATGCTAAGAGAGGAATCAGCTGAGCTGTCAGCCGATGTAGCTGGGGTTGTGAGCTGAACTTGACTTCATTGCCTGGTTGAACTAACGCGTGTTCGAAGCTGAGTGGACTGGTTCCAGTGGGACAGAGAGGCAGAGGACTGGTTCAGGTGGGACAGAGAGGAAGACGACTGGTTCAGGTGGGACAGAGAGGCAGAGTGGACTGGTTCCAGTAGAACAGAGAGACCGACCAGACAGATTACAGTTGGACAGAGAGGACAAACAGGCCGAGTGGACTTGTTAAAGTGAGACAGAGGGGCAGAATGACTGGTTCCAGAGGGACAGAGGGGTAGAATGACTGGTTCCAGTGGGACAGAGAGGAAGAGGACTGGTTCAGGTGGGACAGAGAGGCAGAGTGGACTGGTTCCGGTAGGACAGAAAGGCTGACAGATTACAGATGGACAGAGAGGACAGATAGGGTGAGTGGACTGGTTACAGTGAGACAGAGGGGCAGAGTGACTGGTTCCGGTGGGACAGAGTGGAGTGATTACAGTTGGACAGAGAGGACAGATAGGGCGAGTGGTGTTGTTCCAGTGAGGCAAAGTGGACTGATTACAGTTGGACAGAGAGGACAGATAGGTCAAGTGGACGGTTCAAGTGGGACAGAGAGGCAGAGTGGACTAATTACAGTTGGATAGAGAGGACAGATAGCCCGAGTGGACTTGTTCCATTGGGACAGAGGGACCGAGTGGTCTTCCAGTTGGACAGAGAGGACAGATAGCCCGAGTGGAGTTGTTCTAGTGAGGCAGAGTGGACTAATTACAGTTGGACAGAGAGGACAGATAGCCCGAGTGGACTTGTTCCATTGGGACAGAGGGACCGAGTGGTCTTCCAGTTGGACAGAGAGGACAGATAGACCGAGTGGACTTCCAGTTGGACAGAGAGGACAGATAGGGCGAATGGAGTTGTTCTAGTGAGGCAAAGTGGACTGATTAAAGTTGGACAGAGAGGACAGAGAGGCCGGGTGGACTGGTTCCAGTGGGACAAAATGTTTGTATTACCACCTGCTGAAATTCCTATTTTACTTTCAGTATCATAGAAACGTCTTAGTTGTAAATATCTGAAAAGGTCCCTATTTTCAAAATTTAATTTGTGTTTGAGATTTATAAAAGTCTGACTGTACATATCACTGTCATTCCTTTTTATGTCCACCTCGCAAACACATTATCTGTCTTTCAAGGACAAAACTTAGGGGGTCTGAAAATTCCTAATCAAAGGTTTACTATCTGCTTCCAAGTTTTATTTTCTGACAATCTCGTTTGAAATTTAAACTGAACCTTCTAAAACTGAGTTAAAAAAACTTGCTCAGTCTTGCTTTTATCAGCCTAAGAAGGATTGGATGGACTGTCTGAAAAGACCTGTTCCAATCAAAGACCCTTACACAGGCTACAGACTGTGTATAATGCAGTATAAAACTGCCAGATATCCTTTAAATACAATTTAGTGATGGGATAAAGCTACAGCTGTTTAGCCTCTTTACACTAACTGCCAGTCGATTCTTGATCTTCATTTTAATGTTTTGTTGCAAGTCATCCTCCTCTCCTCTTGTTCATTTCCTGTCTGTATCTCTGCTTTGTCTATAAAAATATTGGCAACATGGCAAAAATAAACCTTGAAAAAAAGGTTTTTATGTATTGCACTTTGTAACATTTTGCTTAGATTTGGCTTCTATATTGTTTAGCACTATGTTACTTTTGTTTTGCAGCGGTGGGCACCTCCATAATCAGTATCTTCATTCATAATATCTGTTTTAAAGATTTGGGCGTTCACATACCTTGATGATGCTCTGGCAGGTGGACAGTGGCAGTCCCACCAGACTGGTCCCATTAATGGACATGATCTGGTCTCCTATGTTCAGTCTGCCAGACCTCTCAGCTGGCCCAGCATGCATCATGTTGGCAATGATAACAGTGGGAAGGATGGAGCCCCACCCACTCTCCACAATCACCACACCCATTATCTCTCCTTTAGCTTTCTCTATGAGCACCTGAGGTCACAGCAGGCAAAGAGAAACAACACAAAATCATTTCTGTCAGAGAGAAATTTAATCCAACTTTTCACTTTGTTTAATACAATTTTCCACATCATAATGCAAAAACACAGAAAACAGTATAGTTTTAGTGGTTTCACTGCATTTACGTAGATGCCACTGACAGCTAGCAATAACAGCAAAACCTTTGGAATCTAGAAGTTCAGAGCAGCAGCACTGTAAGAACCAGTAGCAACGGTAAAGAAACGGATCATTGAATTGTTTATTATGAACAGTATATGATATTCAGTTAAATCCCAGCTTACATCTTTGCAGTTCTCAGACTTGGAGAAGTGGATGAGGTCATCATTGTACATGTCCTGAGTGTTGAGCAGGTCACTGTACTCCTTCTGGCTCAGGTCCTCAGGGTTAATGCCATTGGCCCGTAAAAATTCCTGGTAAGCCACACTGAAGGCCTGCCCGATGGACTGGGCAATTAACTGGGCCTAGAAGACAGGATGCGTAGGGGAGAGAAGTGGCAGAATTTTTGAAATAATTCTAATTGTTTATATTATTTAGAGATTAGATACTTATTGTATTAGTCCTTTCTGAAATTAATGGTGTGCCAAATAGCAATAGTATAATATAATATAATAATAGACCAACAACAAACCAACGTACAGACAACTACAGTACTGACACAAACATCACCAGAGTGCGCTACATAATATACTAAGGTACAGCTTCCTCACAACCAGAGATTCAGTAAGTTTTTTGTTTCACAGTTTGTTTAACAACGCAATATTGGTAGGCACAAATGATCTGCGGGCCCAGTTGGTGATGGTACCCTATACAGTCTGCCTGATGGTAACAGCTCGTACACGCTAAATAGGGGATGTGATACATCTCTAATAATAGCCTGCTGTCTCCTCATTTGGGACTCACAGGTCATCGTCATGCAGTTTTTCTGCTGTCCAGCAATCTTACTGGACATCTTGAATATCTTATACAGTTTATTTTTATTATTTACTGACAATGTAAAATACCAGACAATGGAACAAAAGGTTAATATGCTCTCCACGAAGGAGCGATAGAAGAGGATCATTATATCTCTCTCCACACCAAACTGTCTCATTTCATGCATAAAATATAGACGCTGCAGACCTTTCTTATAAATAACATCTGTGTTAAAATTCCATGACTGTTGTGCATCCATTACTGTAGTATTTGTAATCATCTATCATTTCCATACCCTCTCCATCCATAGTCAATTGTTGGTGGGTGTTCCTAACATTCCGTTTTCTTGGTGTTCAACTGAAGAAAACTTGACCTACACCAACCAACAAACTGCTCTACCCACCCCTGGTAGCAGGTCATCTTGAATCAAACCAGCGATTGCCATATCGTCATTAAATTTAATAGTAACATGCTCAGAAGTGTTGCTTCAACATTAATTTGTATAGAGGGTAAATAAGACTGGGGAAATAGCACTTCCTTGTGGAGCCCCTGTGTTGGTAATAATAGGAGAAGACGCTGCTTCATTTACTCTGACACACTGTACTCGGTCAGTCAAAAAGGACTCTACCCATCTAATGATGTGACTATACTCCTAACTGCAGTACTCGCTCCATCATAGTATGGGGTCTGATGGTATTAAATGCAGATGAAAAATCTACAAAGAGAACACAATCATATCGTTTAGGTCAATTAAGATGACAATAAATATAATGCAGCATAAATGAAAGGGCATCTTCTGTACTCCTCTCCTTCCTATTTGCAAATTGTAGTGCGTCCAGTTCATGTTGCACTTCCTTAAGGACATGATTTAAGACAATCCTCTCAAGACCCTTCATTACAACTGATGTTCAAGCAACTGGCCGATAATCATTTAAGACAGACGGTTGTGACATTTCTGGTACTGGCACTATGAGTGAATGAGTAATGGTCAGCTCAGCTGCTTTTTACCCAACTGATTAAACTGTCAAAATGTAAAATTGCATGTTGTCCCTTCTGACTTGCAAAGACATCATTGAACTTTATTGGTGGACTCACATCCTCAGACTCAAACACGTGGCATATCATCTTGTACTGGCGCTTGCTGTCTTGACCTGGGTCTGAGGCCTCCACATTCTCCTGAGAGTCAGGTCGAGGCATCCTGCGCCGGGCCATCAGAACCACAATGTTGCCAATGTCAGCAATGTAGGAGATGGTCCGTAAAGGGTGGTCCATCATGGTCTCCTGGAAGTCAGAGGACCATAACAGTCCTTATTATCATCTAAATCTCAGGTTAGAAACCATACTAAGTAATAAACATTGAACAAAATTTAATTTATGCAAACAACATGGACAGCTACTTAAGGACATCTTATTAAAAAAAGTATACAGATCCACATTGGAAGTTATACTGTTCCCCTAAATACATCTTGACTCAAAACTCCAAAGGCCTTTTCCTCTTAAATTTTAAAAAACGCTTAATACTTTTCTACCATATGACCCAAGGGACCTCCGTACAAACCAGAAACAGACTGTGATACCCTATATCTAGCTATTTATTATTGATCTTAACAACATGCAACTAGGGATCATCTCAGAGCACTGATATAGCTGCTTTGGACTACACATTCATGGTTATGTGTGTATGATACATGTTAATCTGCATTACATTACTTCTTCACCAAACTTAAGGAGCCACTTGTAGGTTGATTTTTATTGAAATTTATACTTAACCTTCCTTGAAAATTACCATTTGAAAAGTTAATGCAGAATTGTATGTTTTAAAAGACATGTGGCCAACATTTCAGAGGAAAATGTAGCTCTTTTTTTCAACATTGTGTCATATATCTTATAACAAAAGGGAGTTGTTACCCCAGATTCTCCCTTGGAATCAACAAGCAGTAGTAGGTGGTGGTCAGTCTGAAAAGGTGTAATTTAAGTTAAATAACCATCAGGTACATGCTATGGTTTTATGCCAAAGAGTAAAATGTCGAGGTACTGCATACCGGTCCACTTCAAGCATGGCTGTTCTTATTTTAGACCAGATCCTGGTGATATGAGTTCAGTTCAGTTCATGTCGAAGCCAGGACCATGAAAGGCTGATAGCTGCTGCGGCTCCGTTAGTACACACAGCAGCTTCATCGGGAAGCGCTGACTGTGGAAGTGTGGTTTTCTAACATTTGCTAACCAAAATTCCAAAATTAGGGTTAGGTACAGTACTGTAAAAGGTAGTGTGGAATTTCTCTCCTATGGCTATTATTTCGTCTAATCCTGGTCTGCTCCTGGACTCTTGGACACCTAACAGGCTCAAAATTATAAGGCTGAGATCCATCATATGGGTGTGAATATACATTTTCAACCTCTTCAGTGTCAAAACCAGTGCGGGGATCTATACTGCTGAATCAGAAACCGGCGCTAACGTGGCTGCTGTCCCTTTTGTTATCGCAAGTCCAATTCGTCTTTTTTGATGGGGAAGTAAAACTCTTACAAAAACCTCTCCAGAAGTTACTCTTGTGTATATAGATTTTCTCCTACACACTGACTCACTGGGGTCTCCAACATGACAGTTGCTCTTTCAGACCATTTTAATGCCAATACCAAGAAATTTAATAGCTGCTTCACAGTCATACCGGCCGAAGTATGAAAGATATCAATAAAAACCAGTAAGGACGATATGCCCTGCAATTAAAGTCCATGAAATAATAGACATTTAGATCACATTTCTGTCAATACATTGTCAAACATAAGGAATGTTTTTGCTAAAATCACAGACAATAACATCTTTACAGGCACACCAATGTTGATGTGTTCTGAAGGGAAACTGAACATCATCAGCAGTGTGGTGGCATGCTGCTGCTTTTTCTGCACTGATCTCAACAATAATAGCATACAGTAGTAACTTTCTTGAAAGCCGCTTTGTTTAACCATGTTTATATTGCGCAAAATTGACATTCGCAGGAAAGATACAACTTTATCAGATAGCCACTCTTAGCCCATCAAGGGCTATGCATACCACTAACATAACTGTTTCAGTTATGAATTACATTTATATCTTATTGCTGTGATACATATTCATATATTTAAATTTAAACTCAAACTGATGTTGTAACTGCTTGTTCTGTTTCAGAAGTTAGAGATAGAGCATGCTTTATTTCCTGACCAGATATTCCTACTCCCTCAATGAATTAATTCCAGAAAGCAGACACAGCTCAGCTCTCAGATCAAAGTTTATAGCTGATTGGCTGGTTAGGAGCACAGACTAAGTGTGCAGCATCAAAGGTCTCTGTGTAGGCCTACTGGACTCCATTTGAATGTATTCTTTAAAGATCTGGTGATATGAGGGTTCTTTCTCAGTAAGGTGAAAAGAAAAGACACTGCAGATGTGTGTTGTACGTTAGTCAGAGTGAGTACCTGGGAGTCAGCATTGAGAACTTTGATTCTCTGAGTGGAGATGAAGAGATCCACCTCTGTCATGGGCTGAGGCTCACCCTCAGGGCCCTACACACAAATGCACAACCACATTAACAAGCAAGATTTGACAGACATTCATAAAGCACACAGACTGACAAAAAAAGGGAAAAACGTTAGTAAATGAATGAATAAACAGACATTCAAAGTTAGAGGTTAGTCTCATTACAACTAGAGCACACAGTGAAATATAAAACAGTTGCTAAATGCATTGGACTTTCTGATCCATAAATCCCAAAATATGACTTTAACTCAAGGTTGGACTTGAGGTACAGAGCTAGCTGTAACAACTCCTAACAGAAAACCCACATTTACTGTACTGCAGATAGTGAATTCATTACACTACTGCTGAACATTTAGCAAAAAATGCCAAAGCTGAGCTGTTTTTACACCTTTATTTCAGAACACTATGAAATATAGTAGTTTGACCTCCAGTGAACATCACATCTGCTTTTGTCATTGTAAAAGTCACAAAACATCAATGTTGCACTGTAAAGCAAAGCAGAATTTCTTTAATCCTCTCATCTCGCTTTGATTTTCAGAACACAGTAAAGTGAATGGAAAACCAATGGGTACCCAGAGGTAGGGGAAAAAGCTTTGGAAAATGGTCAGCAGTGGTGTAAAGCACATTGATTTGCAGGAAGTGGAATTTGCCTTCACATATGTTGCCATATTGCATTCAGACTGCAGACCAAAGTGACCCAAATCTGATTTTTTGCTCATGTGACTCAGATCCGATTTTTTTATAACTGTGCGAACAGCCCAAGTCACATGGAATCCGAGCTTTTCCAGTTCAGATTTGAGCCACTTTTGCTACGTTCACACTGGAGGCCTTAAAGCTCAATTCCGATTTCTTTGTTTTCATTATCATTATTACTGAAATGTGGCCCATTTCAGACTCCAGTGTAAACTGTCCATGGCCTGAAAGTGACCCGCATGCATAGAAGATAACCCTGGGAAAGAATAATTAAGTATTAAGGCCTGCAGTGTGAACGTAGCGTTACATTTGGTTTAACCTCCTTACTGTGATCAAAATCTGCAACAGTGACGAGTGCACTCTAATTGAGAACAGTAAAAACATAGTAAAACTTAAATTAATAGCCGAGTCCCAAATAGCCGCCTACCCCGTTTACTGGCCTGGTGTCGGAACACATTTTGACAACTAAACGCAGGTCCCCATTAAACGCCTGGTCTGGATTTTATAAAAGATCTTTGGATGTATAAAACCTCTTAAACCCTGCAGTGTCGCCCACTTTAGCTGCTTCTAAGCTGCTTAGATAGTTAATACAAATATTAATGTTTAAACGTATGATCAATATGTCAGCATGGACATGCTTCACATCATTAGAGTGGTTAGATTCTCCACAATTCAATCGTTCAATTAATTTAACGGAAACAACAAGCCCCAAAGTCTGATTCTTATAGATTTACCAGTGTTTACTTGGATTCATAAAAATTAATCCAAGTTGTGAATACTGTCATGTGTCCATCGCTCTCTGTCTGCTAACTTCTGCCACACTTTTTTTTTTTGTTTTCATTATGTTGCTGCCTACAAAATAAAAGTGCATAAGCCGTCTGTCAGAGCTCAGAGATCAGTATTTGAAATTATTTGAGAATTTTTATACGTAATAATTAATATTCATACTGTTTAAAAGAAATAAACTGTTTCATGGTAGCCTATTTCAGTTTTGTACGAAAAGAATTAAAGGCCTGTCCCACATAGACACCTGTCCCAAATATAGGCAGGGTCAATTCAGTGATTTTAGAATCAAAGCCCTGGCTATTAATCAATATTTACGGTAGTCTCCATACAGTAAACATCAGAATGGTATTTGATTTGATAATAATACCAGTCATCTCATTATGTTTGATGGAACATGTTTGTCATGGCAGCAATATGTTGGCGTGAGCTACAATCAACATTTGAAAATAATCGTAGCAGCGGTCTATCACATGCTGGGGGCAAAACTGGAGCATCATTTAATTTGACTCAAAAAGGTTTGATATCATTTCTGTTTGTGTGGAGTCATCTTTATATTCTTTATATTCTCTAAACATGCAGGAGGCACAATTATTTATAACTGTGCTTATTTGCGTTGACGTATCCATACTTGGATAGTTTACTAAGAACAAAATGTTGTAAACCTGTAAATTACATACATATGATAATGCAAATGATCCACCAAACTGTATTGCCAAGATCTGCATTTCTTACTGTGTGTACTATCCTCTGCATGCATTCCAATTTTGAGTCCATAAAGTCAAATTAATCTAGGTGTTTTCCCTCACTGTGCCCCTGGTTTACACAGTGAACAATTATACAAAATTAGTATTGTGTGCTTGGTGTCACAAACAGGAAACTCAGGAAAGAGGGGTATGCATTCCATTACAAAAATTTAAGTCTGCAGCTATATTAACAATAATAAAAGAGAATGACATTATTATACCCTGTGTGGCTAGACTTATGTTTTTAAATGTTACTCTAAATAACGCATACTTGAAAGGTGAAAAATAAATGTTTGTATTTTCATTCTTCTTAGACAATATGGCCAACTTGGACACTTCCACTCCCTGCTCAGCTTCCTTGGACTTCATCCTGACCCCCTGGGACTTGTTGGGATTCCCCGCACGCCCCTTGAGTCCTGACTACCTGAGATAACAGCCCGTGAGCTAGTTCAGGCAGTCAACACATTCTATTTTATAAGGTAATTATAAAAGCTAATTATAAGGCAGCATGTTAAATAACTAATCATCAGGTACATGTTATGGTAGTAGAGTAGAAGCCTTAGAAATGTAGTATAAATTAGTCTTAGTACTAAGTACTAAGTACTTAAAAACTGTATGTGCAGTAAAAGTACTAGAAATAGCTCAACTACTGCTACAACTACAACTGATCATAAAATGACAATGCGTCAGTTTTACATTTTTATTATTACACTTTTTATTTACACAAAATAAAATTACAAAATAACACTGTTAACATTCTGACTTTTAGCCAGGTTCTAGGGATGGTAGTGCCGTTCTGTCGGCCACTTTGGTTCAGTCTGGAATATGAAACCTGAGGTCATGAATATTATTGACTTTAATGAACCCCAGACCATTGACTTACTGTCACTATCAATCAGTTGTCAATTTTTCTAATTCTTTTGTTTATGGCCAAATACATCTCCATCAGCCTCAGCTGTATGTTTTGATTAGTGATTATTAGCATGTTAGCATGCTAACACATTATACGAAGATTTGACCACGCTAAACATAACCTACATAACATCAGCTATGCTAGCCTGGCTGTAGACTTCTGTCTGTACTAGACACACAAAGCTCATTTGACATTGCATTTTATCATCTAACTCTCTCTCATAGTGTCACTATAAATCCGGAATCAGCAGCAACAGAGAGAAAACACACTGAATACTACAACACATCCAGTAAGACCTCACAGTGTCAGAAAGATTACAGCTGTATCCAGCAAACTGTATTCCTTCCGTGACAAAAACTAGAGTATTACAAATTTTGGACATAAGAAAACGTCTAATATGGAATGAAAAAATGGTAAGAGGACTGGAGACCCAAGGGAGGGACCTAAACAATGAACACCACTGGCTGCTGGATTCAGGAAAATGCCAACAATACATCAGAATGACAGAACACTAAAGAGAACACAGAGGAGAGGACAATGATACACACAGACACACAGAAAGGGAAGAGGCAAGAGAGATGCTGTGCTTGGCAGTGTAGACAACAAGACGGATAAGGAGGTACTGCACCTTCTTCTTGTTCTGGGCTAATTTCTGGGCCGTCTGCCAGGCATGGAACAAAGCAGACAGGAGAGTAATGGGTTAGAGCAGTGCACAGGAGAGGCTGACTGGATCACCAGGGGGAGGCAGGAATTGGGTATTCAGTGTATGTCAGATATAATATCCTTTATCTGCTGTGCCATTGTACTGTGCAGTGTTTGTAACTTTGTTTGTTTGTATTGTTGAACACCATCATTTTACCCACCTTGGACATTTTGATGGTGTGCTGAAGGTTTCTGACAGCGGTAAAGTTCAAAATGCAGAAATAGCAACCCATTTTTGGGTGTAGGCCGAAGGCAAATAACACACGTCACTAAGTTAGCCAGGTTATATATGCAGAGGTATGACGCTAAATAACTGAATTTCCTCTACTGCATTTCTTTACTTTATTGTGTCTTTAATTTTTTGTGTATGTATGTTTTGTGTGAAGTATTGTTCTTCGCTACATTTTAAATACACCTGTAACTGAGTAAAAAAAAGTGCAAGAGCAGCAGCTTCATTATGAAGGGTAAGGTGTGTTTGCCCAGAGAGACCGAACTAGACCGAACTAGTAGCTTACAATTGTTGTTTACATACAATTAGACTTCACACAACAGCTGCAGCAGCCTCTTGACGCCGTTTTGACCTGACCTTTCTTTTCTCCGGAGATGGAAGAATTTTGAAAGTTGCGCTGCGCTGCTGACAGCCTCTAGCAGCAGCACATGGATCATGTGTAAAATCAGGAACATCAGGCTTCACCGGCCGTCAACAGCGTAGTAGGTCAACCGGAGAGGGACCGGAGTTTGGAGTGTACGAGCCCAGGGAGAGGAGGTCGCTGAGTGACCCGCCGTGCTGCAGACGGTTGGTGATCGTTCCCTCTGGCTGGATGAAGCCTGATGCTCCTGATGTTACGCATGATCCATGATGACACAGAAAAATGGAAATGAATGGCAAGGGGAGCTCATATCTTATTAAGGCTCCCCCGTGGTTCACACCCTGCTTGTACCATTGCATTGGTATAGTTAAAAAGACCTTTTCATAGTTTGGTAAGAGACTGCTCAAATTAGCCAAAAGACAGCGGTGCCTGAAATTGTGTTGGTTGGCACGAGCAATCTGCTGGTAACTAGTTATTAATTATGCTAACGCTTATGTCCCATTAAAATTACCTTCTCATTATAACATAAAAGGTCTCTAACGTTGTTTTGCAACAATGCTCTGGCAAAGTATCTGTCTAACTAACGAACTAATATCAAAAGCTCCATATGGCTTTGTGCCCTTAATTAAATAAGTAAAATAGTATAAATAAGATATTAAATCTGTTTAAATAAGTTCTTATAGGAGGTTAAAGTACCTAAGTAAGGTTTACTCTGAGTAAATTTCAAATGAGCTACTTTTTACTTTTACTTTAGTAGATTTTTATGCCAGTAATTTTACTTGTACTTAAGTTAAAGTACAATATTTTAGTACAACCTCTGTGCATGTGTGTACATGCCAGTGAAGCAATATGCATTCCTGTCAGTGATTTCACATTATTCCACTGATCTACAGGTGGCGGAAACACACCAAGGTAGGCGAAGAAGAAGGTAGCTGTTAGAAAACATGTATGTAAACAAATGTTAAAATGTTTTAATGCTTAGGAAATGCATTCATCACATTTGATAGACCTCAAGGATTCACACAATGTGCATTGGGGAGTAACACTGAATGAAAACTCAACAGAGCACCTTTAATCTTCAAATAAGTCTTCATTATTGTCAGTTGAAATAAGAGTAAGAGTAAATGTATGGTCTAACATATTAGTGACATACAACATACATTTCCATCTCACCCTCTTCCACAGTGGCAGTATTCTCGTGGAAGATAAAAGAAATGTTTCTGAAGTTTTGTTCATTTAATGGATTCTCTGCGTGTTCTTTGCATAACTTATATCACAAACAGAAGAGCAGAGAGGGCAAACGGTGTACACAACCTCAGCTCAGGCCTGACGTGCTCTGACACATAGAAAAACAGGCTTAAAACTAAATGTGCTTACCAGAGAAAGTGAACAGCCGACTCCTAATAAGATTTTTAAATTTCAATTACATTTACACAGTGCCATGGGTACGAGTCACTCTAGCCTGATTGACAGGTCGCCATGATAATGACTTGTCAATGACAGATAATCCCTCCCTGAAGCATACTCAGCTTCATGGTCTATTTTGCTCTAAACGGGACCATAAATTACTAAATGAACATCATGTTGTTTTGAAGAAGACTTGAAACTAGCGATTGAGACCATAAACTCATTATGAAAGTGTTCACTGAGGTAATAAATCAGCTGAGAAGTAGGGTCATTTTACCATTATTTCTAATGGAGCTGGACTTCTTTTTTGAAACCAGAAGAATCGCCCCCTGCTGGCTGTTCAATAGATTGCAGGTTTATGGGACTTCGCATTGGATTCACGTCTTAGACCGGAAGTTTCCCAAAAATGTACCTTTATAATTATTAATTTAGCTGACACTTTTATCCAAAGCGACTAACAATTGCTATATATATCACAAATTGCCCACCTTTGGAGCAACCAGGGGTTAAGTGTCTTTCTTAGAGACACATTGGTGGATGTGTCACATTAGAAATTGAACCCGGGTGTCTCACACCAAAGGCATGTGTCTTACCCACTGGGTCACCGCATCCCCAAATGTCCCGTTGGCGGCCATCACTGATTTTCTGCATCATTTGCCTGTACCTTAAGCTTGTTAAAAGTACAGTACCCTTTGCTGTCAGCAATGATTCTGTACCTTTAAAAATAAATAAAGGTGCGCGGTTAACACCTTAAGGACCATTTTCGTACCTTACAGGGTACTTTTTTGACAAATGCACCTTTAGGAAACATAAATGACACCTCTATTTTTCTGTGTACAAATGAACATTAAAGGAATGAGTTTATGTAGCCTATTATGTGGGCCTGCCAAACAAAAACTTTACTACTAGTAGTTAGTACTACTACTAGTACTAACAATAATAATTCCAAATGCTGCTTTTGAATGCATCTAATTCTACATGACTGTCGAAAACGAGGTCTTGCAACTTTGAGATTTCACAATAATGTTGCACATTTGAAAGAGGATGTAAATGCTCTGTACTTGTATAGCGTCTTTCTAGTCTTTTCGACCACTCAAAGCGCTTTTACACTACATCTGCATTCACTAGTCATACACATTCAAACGGAAACTAACATTCACACACTGGAGGAACAGCCGCCAGGGGCAATTCGGGGTTCATTATCTTGCCCAAGGACACTTCGACATGCAACCAGGGGGAGATAACTTTGTCTGGCAGGAAGCCGTGTTGGATTCTTATTCTGCTCACATTTATTCACGTCTCCTCTGGTTTAATAATTTCTGACGCACCGACTGTAACTACAGATAAGCGGGTCCCAGAAATATTTAGAATACATTAAACACTATAGTCTACCGCTCATTAACGTTAGCGCTCTGCCACTGATAAACATGGCATTAGCTAGTTTTGTAGTTCTTTGTAATTTAGCTAAAGGCTGCTGTAAGTGATGTTAGAGAATATTTAGAGGTGACGAACTAGGGAGAAATGATAGGAATGTTCACTAGTGTTTCAGATATAAATCTAGAATCAAGTCTGTCAGCAGCGTAGCAACAGCGTCCACCACAGACCTACTGTAACGCTAAACTGCTGTTTTCAGGAGAGGAGAAGTGATGGGGGCTATTTTATTATTACTTAAGTCATCTATTTAACGTGACGAATAACCAACTCTCCCCTAACAGCCCTCTCCCTTCCTGGTTCTGCATGCTCCAGTAGACTCCGGTCAGCTGACTGGTTTGTTTTGTGATGGGCAGTGTTATCAACAGGGGAATTGCACATTGCCCTCCGGTGGGAAAACTTTGCAACACTGACATGACATTAATGAAGGATCCGACTCTCTGTTCCTTTTTAATAGTCATAAATCGGCTGTTATAAACAGCAATTAATTTACGTGCAATTAGCTCATATCGACCGATAATATCTGCACAACGAATAAAATCGGTCAGGCTCTACACTGTATCATTTATTTATCTGGAAACAGGTTCAGTCAGTTTGACTGAGCTTGACTGTGGCTGTAAAAATCCATGTGCAGACCAGTGTGTACTCTGTGTTTTCACCTTGATGCGGCTGACGGCCTCCTGCGCCTGCATCATGCGGATGTTTTTAGACGGTGTCTTGTCCGACAGCAGCTGGGTGGAGCCCAGGTAGTTGGCTGCGAATATGATCCCATCGATCAAGTCCTCTGGGTCACATGGGCCTGGGACTGGAGGGAGGAGAGTGGTTCAGTCTCACAATACAACACACACTGAGATTAATAAAGTAACATGTAGTATACTCATTTTGAGCAAGAAGTTGTACCAATTTATAATAGTAATACTGCTTAAATGTTGATTATAACTTACTGTGAATCCTATTATTTAGTTATGATGAAGTATATAAATGTTGGTAATCTATTTATAAATACTGATGGGTTTCTCCCATTTTTAATAAGTCATTAACTGCAGTTGTTGTTGCTCCTTGACTTTGTGCCTCCAGCACAAATAGTGGCAATTACTGGCCTTTTTTAATACAATCTATGACATAAATTCCATCATGTCAGAGCAGGAGGACATTGCAGATGAGAGTGTGACATTCTACCCGCACCCAAAAAAATTTGCTTGCCGGTGTGGTAGTTTTTCGGATTCCGAACAAGTTTGCAGGAAGTGCCATCAACCATAACCACAAAAGGGGCAAAACCGCAAAAGGGGGAACTACCAGAAATCTTTTCACCCACCTTCACTTCCATCATAATCCTGTATCATCAACATCGACTCCAGGTACACTGCCAAGGCATCATCACAACACCCACGTTTTCTTACTGAAAGAGGAAAAATGGCCTCTCGGTTCTGGTTTCAGAAACATTTGAACAGAATCCTCTGCATTTCAGGCATATCCCCAGTATTTAACCCATTCTTTCCTCATCGGCGGCCAGACTAGGCATTTCTGATTAAACCATTCAGGTCCTCGGCCACTGGTCATCCAAAGTACTGCAACACTCAGGAGCAGAAGGTGTGGAGTTTGAATCGTACACCTGTTAGAGAGTAAAGTGTCCTAAGGCAAGACCAGGGAGGACAGAAATCTCCAATGGAACAGAAGGCAAATGCTCGTTTGATCAAGATTTTCAGTATGAAAATAGATAATAGACAAATGATCAAATCAAAATATGAAAGAGATCCTGTTAAAAAACTATAATGACAAATACGTTGAATACATAACAGTAATAGGCTAATTATTATAATATGTAATATTTTTTCTTGCTGAAAGGTTGGCACCTTCTGATATAACTTTATTATGTATGTACCATTTCTCACAAAAGTACACCCCTCACATTTTTGTAAATGACAATGACAATGACTTTTCATGACAACACTGAAGAAATGACACTTTGCAACAATGTAAAGTAGTGAGTGTATCGCTTGCAGTGTAAATCTGCTGTCCCCTCAAACTAACACACAGCCATTCATGTCTACACTGCTGGCAACAGTGAGGACACCCCTAAGTGAAAATGTCCAAATTGGGCCCAAAGTATCAATATTTTGTGTTGCCACCATTATTTTCCAGCACTGCCTGAACCCTCTTGGGCATTCAGCAGAGCTTCACAGGTGAGGGGTGTAATCACTTTTGTGATATACTGCATATGCATTCATTCATTCAAGGAGATATGGATTCTGTAAACATAAGCTGCTTTATGATTGGTCTTTACAGCCATTTGCAGGGGCCAACTTTTTACATGTTTGCAGTTGTAGCCATATTACTTCACTGGTCCACTTTGTATGACAAATGAAAACAAGCTGTGGTATGATCTGTCATAAGTCTGATGCAGAGTTACTTCTTTCAAATGTCAGCACAAACCTCTAAAGACAGACATCTTGTATAGTATCTGTCTGTGCTGTAGGTAAATTTAAGGATGCGATTCCATCAGCTCTAAATTCATTATCAAGTCTAGAAAAGAAAAAAGAAAATACTAAAACAAAGACGGTTAGCTCCATGGTATAATACTGAGACTCGCAAATTAAAGCAAATATCGCCAAAACTTGAGAGGAATTGGCGTTCCACCAAACTGGAAAATTCTCGTTTAATTTGGCAAGATAGTCTTAAAACTTATAGGAAGTCCCTCCGTAATGCCAGAGCAGCGTACTACTCGTCATTAACAGAGGAAAATAGGAACAACCCCAGGTTTCTTTTCAGCACTGTAGCCAGGCTGACAGAGAGTCACAGCTCTATTGAGCCAAGTATTCCCATAGCTCTCAGTAGTTACGACTTCATGAGCTTCTTTAATGATAAAATTCTAACTATTAAACAAAATTCACCAAGACCTGCCCTCAACTGGCACCGACTTATCTCTTAACTCAGGAACCTTAGAAACAGCTGTAGAACCAGATATATGTTTAGACTGTTTTGCTTCACTCAATCTTTACCAACTAACCTCAATAATTCAATAAGAAAGTAACACATAAAATAGGCAACATGACAACATCCTCATTAGCTTAAAATGACTAGTTTGCATCCCTAACTTGCTTTATTAACCTACTAAATGGTCACCACTGTCCTTTCTTTTCCTAACAGCCACAAAACTGAAATATAATTGAACGGTCTGGCGTTAACGGGCCTACTGTGACTTACACTACACATTTACTTTCTGACTGACAACTTGCTGCCAACTGCTAATCTTTTCCTCTTGACTTTCACCGTCACTTTCCGATGCTCGCTCATTCACACACCTGCACACTTGTGCACAAACATTAGGCACAACCCTGTTTCTAAAAGACCTTACTTACGCTGCTCTAACAGCACCTGTCGCACAGATGTGGAAAGTAAACCAAGCAGTGCTTGCCCTCCCTCATTTACCACCACTGAGGTGCCCTTGAGCAAGGCCCATAACCCCAACAGCTCCAGTGGAGCTGCTTAGTGGCCAGCAGACGAGGCCGCGGTTGTACTGGGCAGCTTCCAGGTGTGAATGTGATCAGGGCCTTCCTACAAAAGAGAGACTTCCTCTCAGTGAAGCTCCCCTGAATAAATAAAATTAAAAAATAAATAAATAAATTATAAAATTGTGTGCACTTGTTCATTCAGCAGTAAGTCATGTTTGGCGGTATGGCTCTGTTCTGGGATCTCTCTGCCCTTCGACGTGCCTAAGACGTATACATGGAAAGTCCAAGGAAGAGAGCAGCCCCCCCCCCCCCCCAGGGTACAGAACAGAACACGCATCAATACAACTGGAATTATATGATTAATCAGACACAGCCTGAAAGGAGGAGCTGGGTGGCGGCGGGTTACAAGCTGCTAGCAGAGGAAGCAACAAAGGTAGGCAGACTAAATCAGCTTAATTAAGGCACCTTGTATGGAATATGACAATGAATGCTAAGAGGGGAATCTGCTGAGCTGTCAGCTGATGTGGCTGGCTTAGAGATGGGCTGCTATCAGCTGATGTGCTGGGATTGTGAGTTGAGCGTGACTTCTCTGCCTGGCTGAATTTACGCCATACTTAGTTTGTGTGTGTAGTATGTATGTATATAAACCATTCATTGATACAGAAGTTGATTACAGACCATCCTCCCCCAAAATACGGCTGTATAGTTCATGGGTGCAAGCAATGGTATGCCTGTCGCTGGTACTCTCCAACAGTATACAATGTTTTGGGAGTCATTGGCAAACAATTGTCATTTAGGAATGAAGTCGTGTTGGTAGTATGGTCACTGTTTTGGGGTCAAGGGCTTACGCAACCTTCAGACTGAGACTCAATTAACTAATTGCCTATCATTTTCTCTTTTCTAAGGGTGGTGCCCGGAGGTGAATTTAATGCAAGTTAAATAATGCTACTCAGTATAAATACTGATCATTTCCAACAGACAGAATTGAGTGCAATCGCTCTACTTCTCTCACGTATTTTGATGCCATTATTAATGTATTCATGCTATATTGTTTTGTTCAGATAATGTAGTTTGTAGCCCTCCACGTGAAAATCCAAACATTTCTCTTGATTTAAGCATGTGTCAGAGAAGGCTATTATTATAAACATATTTTTAAATGTACTCATTTATTCATACTAATACTATTAAAATGTACAAGTTATACGATTTAAATTAATTAATTAAGTCTTTCAAATAGATCAAAGCTGTAATAATTACAGCTTTCACTGATAATGTTACATGACATCCAAGGTCAACATCATATTCAAAGGCAAGCTATGCTCTGTAAATACAGTCTAATCTTTTGAGTTAAGTTCCAAACTACTTCATATCCATTGCAGAACAAGGTGATTTATTTTGACTTTTCTGAGATACAACAATCTTGCACCCTATTCATCGTTTTCAGTCACGTGACATACGCAGTGACCTGGAGGGCAAAACAACAGACCAACATAGCGGCTCACACCGCAACTCTCCCGTAGAGACGCCGCAAAAGCAGTCAAATTTTATTTGGACCTTTCAACTTAAGAAAAAGAAAGATATGAACACAAACTGCAAGTGTTGGGCATATGTAAATGCTCCGTACTTGTATAGCGCCTTTCTAGTCTTTTCGACCACTCAAAGCGCTTTTACACTACATCTGCATTCACCAGTCACACACATTCATACACTGAGCCTAAGTGCTCAAACGGAAACTAACATTCACACTCACTCATACACTGGCGGAACAGCCGCCAGGGGCAATTCGGGGTTCAGTTTCTTGCCCAAGGACACTTCGACAACCAGGGGGAGCCGGGGATTAAACCGCCGACCTTCCGATTAACGGCCAACCCGCTCTACCTCCTGAGCCACAGCCGCCCCTGATCGGATCATATCTGATCCGTATAACGTTACAGCATCCGCTGCTGCATTTCTACCGTTAAAAACCGGCAGGTAGGCCTACCTGCCGCCGCTCGACTGCGGTATGTTTACGTTTACCTTCTGGGGAATCCCTCACCTAACACAGCTTGTCTCCTCGATTAGTAAATCCAAAAGCCCAACAATCATCCAGCATTTTGGCAGCGCAAAAAGTAACAAACTCAGTTTATCATTTGCATATTGGTTGGCAGGCAGCGGAAAATAACGTCTTTTTGCCCTCCAAGGGAGCGTTTTCTTTGGAGTGTGACGTCATGTGAAAACTATGAATTATTCCTTTGGTCTTTCATGTCAATCAAGAGTCAAATAGTGCCTTTACTCCAACCATCAGTTCACTGTTTGGCATTCTCATCATCGTGGAACAGGGTGTCTGCCATCCCACTACCTGCAGCTTTGATTCCAGGTCCAGTTCCTTCACCGGAATCTCCATGTTCATTCCGAACAGTCCGTCTGCTTTCCATATTTCACCAGGTTGATTGTTTGAGCAGAGGCAAAAACATAAAAAGGAAATTCCTACTTTTTTCCAAACTAGGCCTACTGGCTTACACCTGTCCCTTTCACCTCCCTTTGCAACACCCCTTCAACTCTCCACACTTAGAAAACCTCCGCACCAGAGGAGGAAGCACTCACCTTCTACGTATGTGGGGAATGATGCAAGGCTTCTCCTGGACTGTTAGTAAAAAGAGAGGAGAAAGATTTTTTCCATTACTTCAACTTGCAGAAGTGAAAACCAGACAGTTCAGTTACTATCTAATGAATAGTAAAATGTTGAACTCACCTCTTTACTGGAGGGAGAAGATTCAAAGTTGTCATCCTGCAGCAGATGTCTGCTGGATGACTCTGCTCCTGGAGGAGATGGCGAGCCTGAACCAGGAGACTGCTGGGAGAGTATAAGGAGTGGGACACACACACACACACACACACAATCTGTCAGTTGAAATCCTTAACTCAGAACCTAGCACTACATTAACACAAATGTACCTGGTGTTGCCAAATGAACACCAAATGAATGTACCTCTGCAGTACAACATTCTCAATGGTAAACTTTCCGTTGCATCCTGTTGAAGTTAAACAGGTTAGGTTTCTCACTCTACTGGTCACTACAAATGTGAAGCCAAATAGTGTGACTAAAACATGATGTGTGAGAGTTTGAGAATCAGTCTTCCATTAAGGAGACACTAAGGCTGAGAGAAAATGTTGAAACATCACAGACTAGCTTTCTGAGGATGCCATCCATTGGTGAGTAAGGGTCCTGTGTACTCCAAAAGGTTCTGGAGATACTACACAGAGTATACATTTTGGGCTGAACAGGGATGTCTGCACATAGGACTCTAGGGATTCTTGTGGACATGGGCAGATGATGAAATGTACTGTTCACCCCATGGACAAAAAACATATAATTTGAGCTTTGTGGTCCTCATAGACTTAAGTCAGGACCCCTGCCAAATCTGACCAGTGGTGACATGTATTGCCGCATGTCGTCATTCCGCCGCTGGTTGTCGAGGTGGTGTCCAGCAAACGACGTGGGCTTTGTAGATCATTGGCAGACTTTCTGAGGAAGACCTGGTCTGATCCGGAGAGACGGCATCCATCCCACTTGGGAAGGAGCAGCTCTCATTTCTAGAAATCTGGCCAAGTTTATTAGTGGACCAAATCCATGACAACCCAGAGTTGAGACCAGGAGGCAGAGTCGCAGTTTAACACACTTCTCTGCCCTTCTAATTCAGCAGTTACCCACCCAAAACCCTACGCAGAGTCGCAGTCTAACACACATCTCTGCTCCTCCATTCCAGGAGTTACTTAGTGAAAACCCTATAGTGACGGTGTCTGCCCCCCACCATCGAAATTATTTAAATCAAAGGTAAACAGAAGAGGAGCTGTGCATAAAAACCTCATAAAAATTGCAAATAAATTGCAATAGTGCAAACGAATAGGAGAGTTAAATGTGGACTCTTAAACATCAGATCTCTCTCTTCTAAAGCTGTACTAGTAAATGAACTAATATCAGATTATGATATTGATTTATTTTGTCTTACTGAAACCTGGCTGGGTGATGGAGAATATGTTAGCCTAAATGAATCCACCCCTCCCAGTCATATTAATACTCACATTCCTCGAGGCACAGGCCGAGGAGGTGGAGTTGCAGCTATCTTCGACTCTAGCCTACTAATCAGCTCTAAACCTAAACTAAATTATAACTCATTTGAAAGCCTTGTTCTTGGTCTTTCGCACCCAAGTTGGAAATCAATGCAACCAATTCTCTTCGTTATAGTGTACCGAGCACCTGGTCTGTATCTGAATTCTTATCTGAATTTGCAGAGTTTGTCAACTTTAGTCCTTAATACGGACAAAGTTATTATTGTATTTTCCATTCTAGTTCAATATGTCCACTGGCAGGCTGAAAAACCAGGTGAACTTAATAAAAGTAATTTAGCGTTAGGTCAGGAATAGGACCTCCCTTCAATATAATCATGATACAGAACCGTGTAGTGAAGTATTTCTCTCTGCTACCAAAACCTCACCCGCTGAATGGTTCTTCACTGATTAACCTCCACTGTCTCCTGTTTCCATGAGTTACTACACCTGGTACACACTGTTTTTCATGCATCATTAATTGTTTCATCTGTATTTAAAATTGCATTCATGCTTTTATCAATCATTCATTGCCAAAAAATAAAATATACGGTCATTGAGATAAGAACTCTGAAGCAACCTTCAGATCGAGACTAAATTAATTAATTCGTTAATCCATTTTCCCTTTTCAAATGGTGGTGCCCCAAAAGTTAATTCAACGTGAGTTAAAGGCTGTGCCCGAAATCCCCACTCATTCACTACTCCCTACCCTCTATGTAGGCACTTTCTTCAGTTACTTAAAGGTTCAGTGTGTACGTTTTAGTGGCATCTAGTGGTGAGAGTTGCAAATTGCACCTCCGAATCTGCAACCTCCTCTTGCCAAAATGAAGGTAATTCACTTTAATCATTAATCATAATGCCTTCTAAGCCACATGAATCACTACACTTTGTATTGCCAAAACCAGGGCAGCCAGTAGTTCAGTGTTTTACCTCTGTGAATTTAGATGTCAACCAGAGATATAGAGCACAACATAAGCCATGCAGGCATGGCTAGCAGATAAGCTAATGGCATTAGCAGGTGTCACAAATGACCTGACAGCTGTAAGTGTGTGAAATGAAGAACGAGCTACAAGACAAGATAGCAGTCCTCTATTTTCCTCTTTCAAAATGCAAAACTTTCCAAAACATTCAGCTATGTTATTTTATTGAGGCTCTGGCAGTGGGTTTGATCGGTCACATTATTGTAAAAAAAAACAGATCTGTCATAATCTTTGATTGTTAGAAAAAGCGGGTTTTTCTAGTTTTAGATGGCAGATATATTTAGTTTTGGTTAAGTTGAGCAGAAATGAATGGTTTTTTAGTTAGTCTGACAGTGTGTGCATAAAAGGAAGGCTGGCAGAGCCTCATAACATGGCGGTGTAAAACCCATAATTCAACACGGCATGACGTCAACTTCACAACATAGTATGGGCCAGGGCTAGCTGGCAACGCAATACATAGATGTCTATGACATGACGACAGAAGTGTAACTTCTTCACATTCTGTTGATCAAGTAGTTCATTTTTGAATATTTTAAACTAAAATCTCACACATTGTGCCTTTAAAGTTTACTGTAAAGAACCATGCACTAAATAGAGACTTTTGGAGTCTTTTTTATGCAGATGTTGATTTACCTGAAAGAAATGGTCCAGTTAAACTAAAAAAAAAAAATTATTTATTTATTATTGGAATCTTGAAATAAATACTGTGGCTTACCCAAGGGTGAAAGCCGACCAAAGCCTGCATGGAGGGTTCCTTGTGTTTGGCAGATGAGCCTTTTAGGTGGGCTGATTAAACTGTGACGATCCGAGTCAGACAAACACACTGAGCCAAGAGACTTTTTTTTGGCGCAGCATAGTGCAGCTATGCAGCTACCAAAATTACAGTGTTTCTGCTGTTGCTCTACGTCATGAAACCATGCTTATGCTGCGTGGTCATGCGCAGTAGATGCTAGTGCCAACAGGAAGTAGCGCTGTAGTAGTATTTTATTGGTCTAAAACTGGCTTCACTGTTCTCCATTCAAATCTGTGGGGTGGCTTCGTCCAGTAATATACTGTGTGGTTGGGAGCTATAAAGGTCTCTCACATCGCGGGTGCAGCTGCTGTTTGCTCTTTTGTGTTGTTACTAACATTTCCAAACACACACACATATACTAACATGATAGATACTGATTTCCACGTTATTATCTTTGTTTAATATCATTTTGTCAAATAAATAGTTTCTTTCTCCTGTCCCATCTTTGTCGCAGCCAAAGAGCCGGGCTGTGACAGGCATGTGAACACTGCTTGTCGGCAGTGATCACTTCATTAGTTCAGAAAATTCAAACAAACATTTGCTTTTTATCATTGATAGATGTTTCACACTTGTACAACAAGCGCCTGATGTTTGATGGTAATTAAAATATATTCGGTAGGCTAAAAACAATGCATCATGACACAATTCTCTCCCCTACATGACAGTACATTAGCATCTAATAATAGAATGATATCATTTTTGTTGAGGTTGTTAGTTTTCACTCAGCACCTGTAGGTATACAAATGTGCATCACTTTTCTTGTATGATCCTCTGTAATTAATTCCAAACATAAATGTGTCAGCATCCAGTGGAGTACACTTCCTCAGGTACTGTATTTCACTACAGTTATGAAGTACTTCCATTTTATACAACCTTTTACTTTCTACTCTTCTACATTTCATAATGAAATAGTGTACCGTTTACTCCTTCATGTCATCATCAATCAATCAATATTGCTATCAAAAGATGGGGGCAACCATTATGAGCTACAACCACATATATGTATAAATCCACAAAAAGGCTTTAAATTAGGAATTTTGGACTCTCATTTCAGAACTCTCCACACATCAAAACACTCATGAGACAACTGATTCCACCACTGCTGCAAATGTGAAGCATTACTTAATACACCAACTAAAAAAATTATCACAAACTCATCCCACTGTCCACACCTCATCTCCATCATGTTGGTGGGTCTGCTGCGTCTGCTTGGCTTGTTCCTCTTCAAGCTTTTCTACTTGATACATCCAAAAGTTTTCCATGGCGTTTAGTAAATGCTGAACCTCAGCAAGTGCCCCAGATGAACTAACATTGAGAGGGGCAGTGTGTGGTTAAATACCAGCACCAGCTTCTACAGACTGGGAGTCAGCTGCCCAGGTGACACTCAGGTTTCAGGATTCATTTCAGAATCAACACGCTGGGTCTGTCTTGTCTGTCGGCCTGGATTTGCTCTGTTGACAATGTGACATCATGTCATCTTTATTCATTAAATTAATCCACTGTATCTTGTGGACACATTCATCTAAACATGAGGTTTAAAGCAGAAGCGTTATTAAACCACCCCGGCTGCAGGTATTGTCTGATCAGTGATGTGAACAGGAAAACAGCCCTGTCATTCTGGTATTGGATCCTCACTGAATTATTTAAGGTGTCTTGCCTTTTACCTTTATGTCTCTCACCCTTACTAAATAAATAATTTGGAGGAGGGAGGGGGAGTGATAACATGGCGGGGAGAGAAATACCCCATGACTCGGTTTCTATTAAAGCCCAGAATCATGTTTGGATGAATCACCACCACCAGCAACATAACAAAGCTAAATAATCTGAGGGGTAGTATACAATCAAAAGACAGGGAAGTTATTTTGTACTAAGGGTATAGTGTCCACAATAAGAAGTCTGAGGGCACCATTTAAATCCTAGAGTTTTATTTATCACTCACTGCCATCCATGGCAGTTACTGGAAACATCTATCTGTCCGAAGTTCAAAAATACAAGAACCAACCCCTCTATCGCTGAGCGATATCGACCACAAATCTCCTCTCGCCGCCTCTTTTTTTCTGTGTCTCTCTCCCTGTATATGTCTGCTCTGTTAACTTTCATCAGAAGTAGGTTACATTATATAGAGTCGCGGAAAAAACACAGAACTCATCTTCTGGAATTTTCCACTGATTCAGTTTACAGCAGCAGGTGTTCACTGTTGCTTGACCTGGTCTGGTGTTATCCCAAATTTTGCATGCCTGCTGAGAATTGAATGCACCTCCAAATACTGTAGGGTTCATCAATGGTGATAAGTTATTCGAAGTATATATATTTTATGACTGTTTACAGCCGTAAATATTTTATCACACTTAGTAGAAGTAGCATTCCTTGAGATTCAGCATAATATGTGGTGATAGCCTCGTTTGATTAATGTGCAGAGGTGGTGTCTAAAAAAGACCTTAAGAGGTGAGTGCATAATTCGGCAGACCAGATGATGTAGGCTACCTGCCGAGATTTGAATCCACCTCTTTTCTCAGCATAAATGAGCGTTACCACATGAGAGGTGCATGCAATTCTCGGGAGGCATGCAAAATGTGGGTCGCTGAATATACTTGGGTGGCCGTATCCGGGCAGCCTGCCCAAGCAAAATGTGGGAAACACTGACAGATTCGTTGTTTTTCATTTTACAAAGCAGGGGCCACATGTATAAACGCTGCCTACGCACAAAAAGGTTCCGTACGCTGGTTTTCACGCACACGTGGGATGTATAAAAATGAACGTGACGTGAGAATGTGCGGACCCTCCACAAACTTCTGTCCGGCTCTGTCAGTTCACTCCAAAACTCACCAAATGTTTCAAAATGGCGTTTCCACTCCAGTTACTGTGTATATGTCAATGAAGTAGTCAATCAAAAACCTAATTATGTCTGTTGATACATAATAAAAGTTTGATCATGTATTTAGTGGTTTAATATCAAAATGAAATTGAATGAGAGAGGAATAGATGATGCCTCTCACATATTTAATTTCACTTCATATCACACGTTATCAGTTTATCATTTAAACATTCAAAGCAGCAGTGTTATTTGTGCTCGCGCTAGTGAGCCATGACTGTTCCGTACTGCACCTTTCAATTGTAAAAGAAATAAGCCAAATTAGTGCCAAATCTTAAATCAATGTACCAACGATTTGAGAAAGAGTGACAAAGCGTAGTTATTTGACAGTCTATTTGAGTGAGACGCTCTGGGGCATCCCGTACAGACCGGAAGTGCTAGCTAGCTACGTTCGTGATGTTAATGTGAATGTTAGTCCTAACCTAAGTCACTGAATTTATGCATGTCGACTGGCTAACCCTACAGTTGCGCACATCGGCCTCACGGCTGATGTACTAACAGGTAGGGTTAGCCTCCCTTGTGTTGCTGCAACGTAGCAAACGGGGGTGTTTCATACGGACGCTGAAGGGTACCTTTAGTGTAAAATCCTTACGCTTTTTCACGCTGTCTGAAAGCGTTGCAGAGCATTGAGATGAGAATGTGTTGGAACCCCCGAAGCGCAGAGAAGAGGGCCTGAGTGTGGTCAGCTATGAACCTGCCATCCTAAAGCCAGGATAATGTCAGGCGGCAGGATGCAGGCTCGCCTCTCCCCGATATTACACATTTATTCTGTCTATTTTGTTTTGTTTACATATGTGTTCTCTATACCGTAGCCTGTGTTTGATTTTATTACTGTATTAAAGTGTTATTGTATTATTGTAAGCAAGCACATCCTGAGCATTGTACAATCCAGAGTCAAAGTCACTTGCATGTGTACACATACCTGGCAGTAAGCTGATTCTGATTCTGATTAACTTGGCTAACTGATGGATTTAACATCATCGTGAAAATCCGAGATAATATCCATCCATCCATCCATCATCAACCGCTTATCCTGCGTACAGGTGCGCGGGGGGCTGGAGCCAATCCCAGCTTACATCGGGCGAAAGGCGGGGTACACCCTGGACAGGTCGCCAGTCCATCGCAGTGAGATAACATCAAATAACATTAAAGAAGTGCAGAAGAGAGCGTTAGCAGTTTTTAATAAAATCGTCTATGCATATTTAGTTTTCAGTTTAGTTTTCGTGTGTAAAACCGCAGTGCTGCTGTCAGGAGCACAGAGATCCCATGGTGGCGCACAAACAGATCTGCATTCTCACCTCGACTCACCCGGCATATCTTCAGATGGACTGTGTAAATACAAAATGTCTGGAAATAAAGCCAGTGACAGCTTTCGCACAATCGCCAGTCCTCGGCACTGCAGAGGAAAACTCGAGTAGAAGGATTAGATAGTGTCCATGAAGACTTCCTGGCCCATGAGGATGACTGGCTAATACCTCGATTCAGATTCCCTAGAGTCGTGTTCTTGGATCTGTGTGCTGAAGTGGGTCCAGCATTTGACAGACCAATCCGGCCGTTCCATCCCGGTACAAATATAAGTAGGCTATAACCGCTGTTTCTGGCAGTCGGCTGTTGGCAGCGGGAGCCGACAGGTGTGTGTCTGATGGGATCAACAATATACAGTGTTTACCTTTCTACCAAAAGTCTTTGTTTACAATATTTTAATTCTATGAAACTCTGGGAGTCTTCTTTTGTTTGTGA
>NC_060170.1:1156041-1181355 GCF_021292245.1 Micropterus dolomieu | reverse complement strand
ATGGGATCAACAATATACAGTGTTTACCTTTCTACCAAAAGTCTTTGTTTACAATATTTTAATTCTATGAAACTCTGGGAGTCTTCTTTTGTTTGTGAACAAGCACATAAACACATGTATTTCTGTGTCTTTTTGGACATCCACTTAATGTCAGATCATGTTTTCTTTATTTCTGCCAGTATGAGTCTCTGAGCTGCACTGACTGCCTTTGTGACACTCTGCTACTCTCTCTGCGTTTGTTGCTGATCAAGAGTTCAAATGTTGTTATTTGGACCTTAGGAGGTGACGCTGGCGTATTTATGGTCATTTGCATAGTAATTTATGGAAGGAGCCAAAGCGGTGTATGTGGCTCGTGCATGTGCGCTCACTTTCATGTTGATTCAGATGTATAAAAGGAAAGGTGTGCAGGACCTGGCGTACGCCTGGTTTTATACATGTGGATATTTCTGTGTGTACGTACTTTTCAATCAAGAGAATTTGTGAGCTAGAGGGGGATTGCATGCAGATGCAGAGGAAGAGTGGGGACGGGGTACCGAGGTAAAAATATATGGGTATCGCATATAAATGGCATATAAGCATATAACTGGCCTTCACAGTGTCATAATCTCAACAATCATGTTGAGGGAGCGCTGACGCCACCTCCTGAGCTTTCACATGGATTCTGCACTGTAACAGTAATAAGGCTATAAGTTTACTGATGTCAAACAAGTCTGGTGAGGAGGTGGAGGGAGTGCATGCTGTAACATGGACTGCCTGAGCTTTCTCTCCTTTGTGAATCAAGCTCCGGACCCACAGCTTTGTCTGCTTCTATTTCCAGTTGTTTGACTTTACAGGTGGAACTCAAGCTGTGTTTGACGATCCTGTGCCTTTTCTTGAGCTTCCAGACTGAGACGAGCTAGGCGTACCTTCAACTGAGCTTCATCTTGAGACCCTGAAGAACCCGGAGACAAGGGGTCAAAACGAGGAAGAGTAACCGGCCCCTGACCTTGAAATCAATACCCAAGGCTGGTTGTGCCACTAGCTCGTCTACAGCATGGAGAGTTTCTCTCTCACAGCTACCCTTAGCCAGGGCACCGTCATCTTGCACAGCAGAATCTGGAGGCACTGACAAAACAATCACGACGGTTTCTATTTACTTTTATGCACTTTATGTACTTATAGTTGAATTGCAAAGTAGTTACATGTTGTATGAATTTGTTAGGTTATATGCATTGATCCCCGGTACCTTCTTGATATATGTTAACTTGTAACCAAACATAATTGAGCTGCAAAGGAGATATTGCTTCTGTCATTCCTGTTATTAGCCTGCAGTGTTACAGATTATGGGCTATAGATGAGACTATGCAGACGGTAGAGTCAGTACATTCAAAGGTAAACCTACAGTTGGCTATGCGCCCTCTGAACAATATAACAAACATGTGCAAGAACCACAAAGGGGTTACCTTTTTTGGTAACACAAAAGTACTTTTCTCAGTAAGTAACACTGTAAGGAGTTAATTTTTAATGGCTGTAAGCAGAGGTGGAAAGAGTACTAAAATATTCTACTTAAGTAAAAGTATTGTCACTTTGATGAACTTTTACTTAAGTACAAGTAAAAGTACCGGTATAAAAATCTACTCAAGTAAGTGTAAAAAGCAGCTCATTTAAAATTTACTCAGAGTAAATGTTACTTAGTTACTTTTTTAACCTCCTAAAAGAACTCATTTATACTGATTTAATATCTTATTTATACTATTTTACTTATTTAATTAAGGGCACAAAGCCAGATGGCGCTTTTGATATTAGTTCATTTGCCAAAGCAATGGTGCAAACCAACGTTAGAGACCTTTATGTTATTATGAGAAGTTTTAAGAATGTTTTCCTTTATTATGCTACTGTGGCAAAAAGGATTAGACTAATGGGACATCATAAGCGTTATTAATAACTAGTTACCAGCAGGTTGCTAGTGCCAACCAACACAATGTCAGGCACCGCTGTCTTGTTGGCTAATTTGAGCAGTCTCTTACCAAACTATGAAAACATCTTTTTAACTATACCAATGCAATAGTACAAGCAGGGTGTGAACCACGGGGGAGCCTTAATAAGATATGAGCTCCCCTGAAAACATGATTTGTGAAGTTTTTGGGGTCTCTAAAATATTGACAATATGCTTTTTTGCCATTCATTTCCATTTTTCTGTATCATCATGGATCATGCGTAATATCAGGAGCGTCGGGCTTCATCCAGCCAGAGGGAACGATTATCATCCGCAGCGCTTGGTCACTCAGTGACCTGCTCTCCCTGACCCTGTACGCTCCAAACCCCAGTCCCAGTCCGGTAGACATACGGCCGGTGATCGTTCCCTTGAGCCGCATTTGCACCAGAAGAACTAGGAACCTTCGGAGGAACTCACTGCATTTTCACCGAAGGGACCAGCGTCTAAATTTAGTTCTAGGGTCTTTATTTTACACCCTAAAAGGTCCCTGCTCGGGGGGTAGTCCTTTCCGAAAGTACCGGTACTTTCAGGGGAGTGTGGCTTTGCAGTGAATTTCTGAATGGGCGACTAGAGGCTACTGGCTTGAGCATATCAGCTGTTTTTTCTACGACTGCTCCTCTTTTCCACTGTTGTTTGCAAACCAATAAATCACAATCAACAGTCACATAGCACACACAAGTCTCGCCAATATCGGCCTACGCCAGCTGTTTAATTTGCCTAATCTTCGCAGGTCTTTAGACCACGGTGGAAACGTTTTAGTTCCTTGAAAGGAGATCTGGGGACTTAAAATTTCCAGGTACTTTTGGTGGAAACGCGGCTTTGGTCTTAATGACCTCTGTTGGCTTTAAATAGTAACTGTGTAAATGTGTAAAACATGCAACAACAGATGACTAACAGCCATGTTATCCACTACAAACTGATCGATAGGAGCCAGAGCTACTGTACTTACATCGCTCCCGAGTGATGGCTGGAGGTCACACTCTGCAGTGGGGCTCAGGTCCTGTCTCATTACCCAAATGGGCTCCTTGGGCTCATCAGGTGTGTAAGGAGATCTCACTGTTCTGGTCTTCACCTCCTCTATGGCCTCTTTAATGTCCTTGATGGCCAGGGATATTGCATCCCTCTTGTCCTGACTGTTCCTCACTGCTACAGCCTCCTCTGATGGACTCACAGCCTGTCTTCTGGGTGGCTTCCCTCCGTTGGTAGCTTTGTGGTTTTTCTCAGCATCAGATTGGGGTTTTTCTTCTTCCTGCAGAAGTTTATTTGCTTCATCTATGGTATCTTCCGCAGAATGATGAAGACTCTGAGAGCTTAGGCTTTCTTTGTAGTGGAGGTCTTCCTCCTGGTCGCAGCTGTCAGTGCGTGGATACGGAGCAAACTCCGCCTCCTTCTCTGGGCTGTCAGACTCGCCATCCGAGCGTTCATCGTAGTGGCGCAGGCGGGAGCCCACCGCCTCCTGCTGATGGTAGTCTCCACCTCCTGCCCGGCCTTCCAACAGCTGAAAACCGGCCTTCCTCTGTTGGAGAGTGTCCTTAGGCCTGTCTGCCGTATATGAAACTGATGTCGGAGCATCGCAGATTTCCTCGTAAACATGCTCAGAGAGTGAGTAAATGTCATATGGCTCAGAATAGGCTTCGTCTGGAAGTCTAGCATCTAAACTCTGACCAGCTGAGAGGTCTGCCCTTTCCCCGGAGTGGCTGAGGGCTTGAGTGTAGATGTAGTTGGAGTATCCAGCATTCAGCATCTCCTCTGCTTCATCCTGTCTCTGCAGGTTTTGGATATCAGGCGGGTGGTCACGTGGCAGGGGCGGGTGCTGAGGAGGATAGTTAGTATGTGGATGGAGATGTTGCTGTTCAGCCTCGGCACTCTCAGTGTACCCCTCTGCCTCTGGCAGTAGCTGGACTCCATAGTTCCCTGCCTCATCCTCCACCTCTGGCTGCCCTTCAGGCTCCAGAGACATCATCACCAGATCATCGTCCCCCTCAGCACGATCGGTATGGGTGTGGAAGCCACTCTCTGTGCTTGCTGAGCGGGCCAGCACTGAATCATCCCTTTCTCGGTCATCTTCCTGGGTCATCTCTGCTTGGTGCTTCTTCTCCTGTTGCTGTGCTAAATGTTGTGCTCTCTCTGCCTCTCTCTGCTGCCTCTGTCTGTGCCTCTGCTGCTGGGCTCTGATCCGTGCCTCGCTATCCCCCTGTCTGCGATAACGTGCCACTGCAGGTCGTGGAATGGGCTGGGGCTGCAGGGGCTGTGTAGACTGAGCTCCATGTTGCAGTTCCATGTCTTGCTCCTCCTGTGGCCTGCGCTGCTGTGGTGCCCTGGCTCTGCTGCCAGCACTTCCTCCAGCCAGGGCCTCACAGCGTCTGTAGCGCTTTTCCTGGTTACGGGTCCGGCTGTTGTGGTTATTGTGGCGATGACGAGGAGGGGCATCAGTCTCCTCCATCACCTCCTGGCCAAGTTCCGTCTGCTGGGAGTTCATGGCTGGCTGTTTCTGGTTGGTTCAACAGTGTCTGAGAAATGTTTAGGAGTCTGTCAACAGCACCCTCTATGAGGCAGTGTAAAAGGCTGCTGGGAAGAGAAGGGAGAAAATGTCAGTACACAGAAAGAGACAAATATAAGATAAATTTATTGTTGTGTCCAGTCACAGCGTGGTGCGTTCTGTGAAATGGTGGTTGAATAGCATTGGAAACCCCCTCCCACTGGACTCTGTTTCAAGATGGTGGAATCGGTCAATTAGTAAATTAGTGTAAAACTCCATCAAAACATAATACTGTAACTCTCACAAGAAACTAAACTGACTTAGAATGAGTAGGGTTAGAGGTCAGAAAGTTTCAGTGAGAACTTAAAATCACAACAAGGAACAAAAAAAGAAAACAGTGACAAGCTAAAACTCCAAGCGGTTATGTAAGCCTCCCGACGCAAGCCGCACCCCACGCCCCGTGGAAGCTGCGCAAGCCTACCCCGTTGTTGTCTGCAGGGTGCCGGAGTGGGCCCGCGGAGTGATGAAAGTCTCTGCAGAAAAGCCATACGCAGTGTGGACAATACTGAGCAAGCTTCAATTGGACACACCCACAGAATGCTATTACACTATTTCCCAGTGTAATATCAAAATGCCATGTGTTCAAAAGAGATTTTTCTGCCCCATTCAGTTTGCAATAACTGCGCCACCTATTGTCTAAATTGCATCAAATTTTGCGTCGGGGGCCCATGATGAATAAATAACCTGTTTCATTTTAAAGGGACTTGTGGTTATGGAGATATACAATGAATGTACGTTCATGGGAGTCTGTGGAGATAATTTCAATAGTAGGGCTCCAGTGGGAATTAATGTACCAAGTTTGGTTTGAATGTGACAAACCTAAACGAAGAAAAGCAACTATTTCCTGTTCAGAATGCTATGTACAGGACATGTACATGTGTAACTCACGCATTTTTCTACATATCCAAATGTAAATGCTCCGTACTTGTATAGCGAAAGCGCTTTTACACTACATCTGCATTCACCAGTCATACACTGAGCCTAAGTGCTCAAACGGAAACTAACATTCACACTCATTCATACACTGGCAGAACAGCCGCCAGGGGCAATTTGGTTTCAGTATCTTGCCCAAGGACACTTCGACACGCAACCAGGGGGAGCCAGGGATTGAATCGCCGACCTTCCGATTAACAGCGTACCCGCTCTACCTCCTGAGCCACAGTCGCCACAAATGAGGACCACTAACTTTTGTCTGCATCGTCCAGATGGTGCCGATCGGACTTGCCTCTTCGGAGGAGTTAATTAAAATAGCTTTGTCAGTTTTTTCACGATTTTGCAGATTCGGCAGCATTCCCCAAACATGTAGATATAAGGTTGTGCGATGTACTGTGTGGGAGTTATGAGGCAAAATGTCATTTGGTTCCAAATGCCATAGAAATGAACAGGATTTTCCCACTCTGATTCAGCTTTGATTATAGCGCCGCCTAAGGAACAAATTTTGGGGCCCAAAATCAGGGGCCCATGCGGAACAATTGTCCCAAGTTTGGTGGTAATTGATTTATAGTTGTGGAGATATAAAATGAATGTTTGTTGAATGAACGTGTTTAATCGGCAATAACAGGGCAACCTAGGGGCATATTAGGGTCAACTTTGGTCCCTCAAGTCAGGAGACGCGCAGGGTCCTGTGCCTACCCTGTGAAATTCGCGTCTGTAGCACTTACCGTGTAGGCTGAAGTATCACTTTTACCTACGGAAGAATAAAAACCAATGCTATTACAGTTGGGTTCCCAGCTCCACTTGGACCTCTAATAAAACCAGCATCAAGAGGATGGAATCTGGTAGTGAGGAGGGGAACTTCAACATTTAAAAACAACCAGAGTTGACCAAAGTGCTGAACAAAGTTTTACAAAAAAAAAATACAGATAAATATAAAGAGTCCAATCAATTTATAACACAAAACAAAAAAATAGAAAAACAAGACAGTAAAGCAATAAAACAGACTGTCCCTAAACAGACTCAAATGCCAATGAATAAAAATGCGTTTTAAGACGAGACTTACAAGTTTCAGTGGTAAGGGACGATCTGATAACCAAGGGAAGTTTATTCCACAGTCTCGGGGCCACTACTGAAAAGGAACAATTACCCTTTGTTTTCATACAAGACTGTGGGATGGCTAAAAGGGATTGGTTTGATGATCTGAGAGGTCTGGAAGAGTGATAAAATGTTAGGAGATCCGAAATATAAGATGGAGCCAGTCCATGTAACGCCTTAAAACAGCACCTTAAAATCGACTATATTTGACTGGTAACCAGTGAAGAGCAGCCAGTATCGGGGAGATATCTTCCTTACTAATCAATAATGCATTTGGAAAACATACACACAATGGAGTTGGTGATGATGCTTAAAAACACTTTTAGAAAAGTGTCTTTGGAAAGTATTTGTTTTTAGTTTTAACAAGCCTCTGAAAGCATTAACAATTAGTGCAATATGATACTGACCACAAAAAAAATTATAAAAAATGTTTATTTTAAATGTAGTGTAACACATTAGATATAAAATAAAAATGGCAACTTAAAATTTGAGGTAGTTTTACAATTAAAAAAAGAAATACCCATTAGAATATTACAAAATAATATTAAACACACTGCACTTTTGTAACATGGTAACAAACTAAGATAAATGGAGAAACTCCCAGTCACTCAAAAATTGCCCTTCCTAAGAGGCAGTAGTTTCCCTGACCTCCCCAATGTCTGTACTGATAACAATGGAATCCTGACATTTTCCGGCAAAATTGCCAAGTTTGTCCTTTCTGGTATGCTGCTCCCGTAGCTCAGCATACTTCTCTGGGGAAGCAATGGCAGGCAAAGCATTAGGTGTGTTTAAGGCGATTGTGTTGCGGTCTACTCCCACCTTTTTGCATGCAGCAGTGATTGACTTCTTTTGTAGTAGGTCTTCAGGACTTTAGCATAGCGTTCTACGACTTCTGCTGGACCACGTACTATGATAATAAAAAAGTAAACTTGGTATTAGCCTCACTGAAATAAAAAGGTACTATGTACTATTCAGTGTCGTGGTTTGAGGTGTGGAGAAGGTTGGTGGACCCAAATGCAGGACGCATAGTGGAGGAGGCACAGTTTAAAAAGGTTTATTGTGGCAAACAAAAGGCGAGCACACTTACTGGCAGAGTGGCTGCGATACATCCAAAGAATAACACTCCAAATGAAACGGGCAATCCAAACGGGTACAGATCCGAGACAAGCACGAAGCTACACATGACAGAACATATACATGCTACAATGACCGGACAAGGGCTGAACAGAAAGACCACACATACAGTATTTACCAGGGATAATGACTAGGGTGGGAGCAACACAGGTGAAAGACATGAGGCTAACGAGACACAGAGAGACAGCAGGGAAAACAGAGAGACACCAATAAAGCCATATGGAACCTAATAACCAGGAAGAAACAGAATATAAATAACTGATAACTGTAACACAAGCAGACAGATCACAAATATACCAATAAACTACAACTAACAGGGAAAACAGACTGAACTAAGATTAAACAGAACACAGCACAAACATGGACAAAATGATACAGAAGTGCACAGACCAGGAATGACACTAAACATGAACTAAATGAGAGAAACAGAGGCAAACAGGACACATGAAACAATGGCAAAACCCATAACCCACAGGGGAAAAAATACAACTCATAACATTCAGTCCCTCCGTAGCAATCCTAGCCCAGCATAGCAGCAACTGTTTCCCAGCTTGCTTGCAAAAACTGGGCCACAGAAAATGTCTTTCTCTTTTGGCATTTACACAGTTATTTCTGTTCTGATACTTCAAAAACTGAATAATAAAACCATTTCAAATACTATATATATATATAATATATTTTTTAATAGATATTTTAAATATTTTGACAACACTACTGCACTATCTAATATAACTTCTTACAAGGATCTGCTCTGTAAAACAAAGGGTGTGGCTTTATTTTAGAACAAATTTAAATCTTATTACATTATCTATATAATGTGCGAGTTGGGCTTAAGACAATCTATTCTGCAAATTACATTAATAATATCTACGAATAAAGGTCCATGTTTTAAATTAAATTATGTTCAAAATCTTATCAAACTGACTCTAGGCAATATCAGCACATACACACATGTCACAAGCACGCATACAAATACACAAGTTGTGCCAATGCTGTCACCGTAGCAGCACACAGTCTCGCCCACTTCCCACTTGCCTCTCTCATCCTGCTTTAGATGCAGAGTGAGCGCTCCTCTCTTTAGTAAAATCTTTGCACCATGTCAAGTCCCCTTGGAGAAAATCCAGACCCGACCAGAGTGAGTCTAATTCTATGTTCAGTTTAGAAAGGCTCAACTTTCAGCTCCAACCTTCACTTCACAAAGTTTCTGGATGTAGTTTGATAGTCTAGTGTTGGCAAAAAAATGCACATTTCCGATCCATAGTAAGTGCTGTAAGCATTACCTGGGAGGTCTTATTTACTATATTACGTGCACGTCTCTGTCACCCTGAACATCTCACCAAACCCCATTCAGGAATCTTGCAATTTAGTAAAGTGAAAAAAAATCTGATTCGACTGACAAAATCCTGAGCCAGGGACAGCCCTAATAATACACTGTAGGCTGTATAATTACACAAGGTCTTTTTGGAAGTAGGTGAAAGAACTGTTTTGGGAAATTAGCTATTAATGCTGATACACTAAATATTTATTTTATATTATCATATATTTTGCAGTAGTAGCAATGCTGTTGGATTTTAAAAGCACTGTAAATGGTTTAGTATGGGCATATTTTGAGTTCTGGTATTGGCCTGGTTTTGTTATTCAGACCTGGCAACCCTGGAAGACACTAAGGAAGTAATCTGATAGGCTTACATTCATTAGATCAGTAGTATGTTTAGTTCAGTAAACCAAAAACATCTACTTCTACTGACATTAATTTCTTAGGTTTACATGATTAACCTTGAAACACAGCTCCTTGTGTTTCTCTTGCTTTCTGTCCCCCTTGTGCATTTTCGTCGACTTCTTCCTCATCCCTTTCCTCTTCTTCTTGTCATCGTCTAAAAATGTGATTGATGAGTCTGAGGAATAGTTGGCAGAGGATGAGTAACTCGTCTCAGAGGACGAAGACGAATCAGAAGCTGACTTGACAGACAGGGGATGGCAGAGATGGGGACTTGAGTTTGAGACTCGGACTTGAATCGCACTTAAGTTGCACACACAGTGACTCGCTCTCAAAAGACTTGTGAACAATGTTAATTTTTAGGAAACGTCTGAGCTTGCGGTTATTCCCCTCCCTGCGTTATAACCTACCTACGTAACATATACTACATATTTGCTGAGTGCGGCCACACGTGAGAGGACAACAAACTGAAAAAAAACAATCATGTTGACCGCCCTGGCAGCTGCTGTTCCATTCATCATAAACTTTGGCTTTAAAAATTCATAAAACAAGGCCCAAACAAAGAAGCATCAAATGCAAAATAGGTTAATAACCTGAGGTTAGTAAACATGTTTAGCTCAGCATTGCCCATCTAATGTTAGCTTGCTTCTTGCTTTAGCTACGACCTACAAGAGGTTAAGTCTGACTGTCATTTGAATGAGCGTTTTTTTACTTGCCAAACTTGTGGTAGTTGATTAACGTAATAACTGATGTCCCGCTGGCTGCCATCACATTAATTATTAACGTTGGTTGCAAACAGGTTACAGGTTTATTGTTGATCATGTAACGTTAAAGTTTTATTTAGGTAACATTACACTGGTTTGAGAGTCTTGGGGATGTGTTGACTTACAGTAGTTTATAAGCTGTTATTAGTTGTCACAGTGCAAATTACATTGTTGTGCTCTGTAAGTAAATAACAGGTTACATTTACAGAATCCCTTATAGCTATGCAGTGTTATAAACAGCCTGGATGGAACGCCGCAGGTGATACAACATTCATTATAATCACTTGAAACTTGACTTGGACTGTAGCTCAAAGACTTGAGATGACTTGGACTCAACAGAAACTGCAAACACCTACTGTCTATAATTACATAATACACATACTGTATGTTTATTGATGAATAACAGTAATAACAGACAATTACTCTCTTAAAGTTCCAGTGTGTAATATTTCTGAGGATCTATTGATTATTATTTACTTTTATTTTTTGCCACAATCAAAGCACCATAATCTGGCCATGGGCCAGATTGCTAGCGGGCAGTTCAGGTGAGGGTCCATAATCACAGAAAGAATGAATGTGTTTCCCTTGTCAATGTTTGTATAAACTTCGTCTATTATGTGGTTTATAATGGACTGTGGTGAAGAAACAGTGACAATGTTACACACTCATGGCTCACATTTTCCATGTTATCTGTCAGCCACCGTAGTTGTCCTACCTTCTTTGAAAGTGTAGGGGGCAGTGGTAGACTGGACAGTTGGTTGCAATTTGTAACCTCACCACTAGAAGCCACTAAATCTTACACACTGAACCTTTAAGAAATCTCTCGCCCTGGTTAGCTTAATGATCATGTCTTCCTGAGCTGCTGTTTTTTGTTTGGCCAGTTCCAGCTTGTGTTTTTGCTTCTGAAACATGAGATTGGCAGCGGGGGCCATTTGGGCGACACCTGGAGCTGGAAAAGAAATGAAAAGTGAGCATTATTATTAATCTGTATCATGAATTATGCCTTGCTAGGATCTCGGATGAGTGGTTACAGGTGGAATACAACACAGATTGAAACCAAGTCAAAATACAGGAACACAATGTAGCCATTAACAATAACCAAACTTTGAGTCAATTGTACCTCTGCATGGTTTATATGACATGTCATTGTTTATGTTAATGTTAACCATAGCTGGGTAGTGATATAAACTTGTAAGTTGTTTCATGTATGTAATGCAGTAAACTGCAGCATAGATTTTAGTCTTGAGTAGACGTTCTAAGAAAAATCATTGATTTTACACATTAAATTTTGATACATTCATTTCACTACTTTATTTTATGCATTTGTGCACTTTTCATTTAGATGGAGGTCTCATTGATTTATGTTATGCTGCTGTAGCCACATCTTAAAAGGACTATGTTTAAAGCAGTATATTAGTTGATGGTGCAGCAAATTTTTGTTGTAAATGCCAGTCAGAATTCATGTCTTGTAAATATCAATCCTGTCACAGACCAATAGTGATTTTTTGGGGCTGATACCAATACTACTTTACATTTATTCATTTAGCTGACACTTTTATCCAAATCGACTTACAACTGCTATTTATGTCAGAGGTCACACACCCCTGGAGCAACTAAGGGTAAAGTATCTTGCTCAGGGAGTCTCTCCCAACAAAAGCATGCGTCTTAAGCACTATGCCATCACTACCCCTACCAACCCACTACAGAGTTATCAATTCTGATAAGGATATAAGTATATAACGATTGATATTCTTATAAACACATTTTATACATAAACACCATGTTTTTAAAATTATCCCTCAAATCTAGTTATCAAACAGTTGTAAACAATATACTACATCATAAGATAGGTAACAAAAAAAATTGTTATCAACAATGACATCAGAGTAATGAAAAAGTAAACTTTTATCAGGCAAACTGTGTTCCATTACTAATGTATCTGTAAAAGGCAAAAATTGGTTAGGCTCAAATCATCAACCTCCAAAACTACAAAAATACATTCAAGCCTGTGACAACGTTTGGCTGTCTAGTCTACGCCAGGTTCTAGCCAGGTGCAGCAGTTTGACACTGTGAGTGCAAGGACAATGTGCCATGCTTCGTCTTCTTGGTCTCTGCGTTCATTGGCAAATCTAAAACAAACTTTAAAGGTTCAGTGTGTAAGATTTAGTGGCATCTAGTGGCGAGGGTTGTGAACTGCAACCATCTATCCAGTCTACCACTGCCCCCTAACCTTTCAAAGAGCGTAGGACACAGCTTCGGTGGCTGACAACAGCACAAAAGGTGTCTCTTCTGAGACAGCAGAGAGTAGCCAGTCAAGAAATGAGGGTTCTTTAGGTATATTTATTAGGGGTCCGAGCCCGAGTGTGCTGGGAACCCGCAAATGCAAGGCATTGTGGTTCTGGGAACCCTATTGTTTTCACTGAGATTTTTATTTTTATTTCGTACATAAAACTGATACTGCGGCCTAGAAACCTGTTAAACCTATTGTAATCGGCACCAAACTTGGCAAGGACAATCTCTGGATTAAGCTGATGAAAGTTTGTAGAGGAAAGTTTGATGCTCGAAAAAAATGTCCCAATTATAAGCTGACAAATGTTGCAAAAAACGCTAAAAACATATCTCAGGTTTGCAACACCAAACTCAGGGACCTTATATGGCACGTGCTCCCGAGGGGCTTTGTGAAATTTGGTGTCAATCGGCCTCTAGGTGGCGCTATTAATCCTTTATCAAATGACACTCCCATAGACATCCATTCATTTTACATTTCCGTAATCGCAAGTCCCTTTTATTTCAAACTCTGGTCATTTATTCACCGCGGGCCCCCGAAGCCGTGGTGAGGCCCCCAGGTGGTATCATGCGGCCCTCGCGCAGCCCCCGCGAGGTGAGGAGCGCGATTGGCACCGGGGGGCTTGGACCACGTTTACAGTTCTAGTTAATAAATTATTTTTACTATTTTTATTCAGTAAAACTATATGTTATTGTGACTGGGCCACTGACAGATAACATGGAAAATGTAAGCCAAGAGTGTTTAAGAATGTCACTGTTTCTGCAACACAGTCCTTTGTAAACCACACATTAGATAAAGTTTATACAAACATTGACAAGGGAAACACATTCATTCTCTCTGTGATTATGGACCCTCGCTAAAACTCCCCGTCAGCAATAATATGGCTTGCGGTCAGATGGTGCTTTGATTGTGGCAAAAATTATATATAAATAAATACTTTGATAGCAGTGCTGAAATAGATCTCAGTCATCACAGCAACATTTACTCAAATAATCACTTCCTCTTTAGTGGTTTTGCCCACAAAATAAAAGCACAAGAAGCTTGTTTACTTTAATGCAGTATTGGAGTTGAACTGAGCTTTTACTTTGAAAAATTCTGAATGAATAAAAGAGTCTGTAGCCTGCTTGACACAGCTCTGAAAGAGCCGTCAGGAAACTGATTCCCCTAAATGTCCTCTGCCTGGAGATACTGGGGAAATGAAAAAGCGTCCGTAGGTTGATGGATGCGATCAAACACTGAAAAAAAAACAGTGCAGCACATGCCGAGATCTGAGAAACATTACACAAAAATAAAGCTGTCCTAAGGTGGGGTCAAACCCTCAAAAATACTCAACATGTTAATGCAAGTCAATATTATGGCTTATACTCTCATCCACCATCTAATGGTTGAAAATATTGCTCCAATGAAAAACTTATTTGCAGACCCCTGCAGTATATTATTACTACTTCTTCTTCTTCTAACGTACATATTCATCATAGTGATGAGTGTCTGCACTGCCTGAATTCTACCAGAAGTACAACAAGAAGAACGTAGTGACTGAACACGTTCTGTAGCGCTGTTTGTCTGTTTTCAGCCACTGTAGAAACATGACGATGCAACGTAGCGACATCCATGGAAGGGGTGCCAGTGGTTACGGAGATATAAATGGCTCATTCTAAGGTAATAAAAACATAATGCTTTATTATGTAAAGTCTTTACACACCACTGAAAACATAGTTATGGATCTTATATTGCATTTCTGTTGATAGATCCTCAGAAATATTACACACTGAACCTTTAAGATTTACTATTGAGTGTTTAGACGCTGGACTTGTTAATTCATTTAAAGGAATTTCTGTTGAGGAGGAATTTAGTGTTAAAATATATTACACATTCCATTCACCACCAATAATTTTATTTGGCTAATAATGTAAAATTGCAGAAGAGGCTTAGATATGGAAGGCTCACAAGTGATCTATGGTTGTCTGTGACAGGAACTTCAACTTAAGATCGATACTTACTGTAAATTTTAATATTTGAAGGACCATGTAACATGTGGCTACTTTTTTTTTACAAACATTTTATGATTTTCCAAATTAAAATATAATAAAGTCACATGAGATAATTATCAAATGAGGTATATTTAAAATAATAATTAAGGATTTTATATAGTGGCCCATGTATAATTAAATATATGAGAGAGAGAGAGAGAGAGAGAGAGAGAGAGAGAGGCCATTTTTACAAGTAATAACTATAACTTTCTAGCAACAATCCAACTTTTGTTAGCTAGCTAGCTAACTAGCTAGCTAACATTAATACAGCATTATATTTCTTTACTTACCAAAAGATTCATCCTCCGTCACAGGAATCTTCTGAACCAGCGGTTGAGGTAGACACTTCACGTTGTCTGCCTCCTCCATCCTGTCTGCTGCAACACGTTTGTCTCACACATAGACAGTATCACAACCGACATCCTTCATCATCAGCTGCCTAAGCGGAACTTCGCCCCTTAATTAAGAAGCGCATCAAAAGTTCTTACCAGCTGTAATAGTCCCGTCCTCTCTTTTTGAGCTTCCTTCAAAAATATGTTTCCTGAGTTTGTTTTGCAGGTATGGAAGCCCTAAGTGGCCATCCATTCACATATTTTTTAAAATCCGTTTTCCCGTGATAACAGGATAATTATCTTGAGATTACAGCTATTACCGCTGGTAAGAACTTGTGTTGTGCTTCTTAATTAATTTACTGCAGACAACAAACATTATTTCTCTCACTTACCGTAAAACTTCAATAACTTCCTACACCGTTTCCTGGCCTGGTGTGGGAACAGATTTTCTCAATTAATCGCCTGGTCTGGTTTTTATAGAAGTTCTTTGGATGTATAAAACCTCTTAAACCCTGCCTGGTCACCCACTTTAGCGGCTTCTAAGCTGCTTAGATTGTTAATACAAATATTAATGTTTAAACGTATGATCAATAGCCTATGTCAGTATAGACATGCTACACATCGTTAGATCGGTTAGATTGTCCACAATTCAATAGTTCAGTTCATTTAATGGAAACAGCGAGACCCATAGTCTAATTCTAATGGATGCATGGTAGATGAAAAGGGGAAAAAAAAGTGCCAACTCCCGTTACCTTTGATGCGCTCGTTAAGTCCGAATGTGTCTGTTCCTTGATTATTTATATTCCTTTACTCTATAAGCGTCCACCGATCAAAAGAATCAAAACAGCTTTTCAGCCGTCTGTCGGAGCTAGACCAAATGGATGACGTGTATTTGATATTATTGGATAAATTTTATACAAGTAATATTCTGTTTGAAATAAATAAACTGTTTCATAGTAGTTTTGTGCAAGAGGAATTAAACGCCTGTCCCATATGGACGCCTGTCCCAAATATAGGCAGGGTCAATTCAGTGATTTTAGCAAAAAAAAGCCCGGGCTATTAAATAATTAATCAAAGTTTTACGATATATGTCCCATTCTTTCTGTCTGCTGTTGTGTGTCTGCAGTGTAGGCCTATTTCCTAGTTTTTCACACATGATTGCAGGACTGTTGGAGGAGTGATTTGCTTATTCAACCAAATGAATTTATCAAAATCTGTTCAGTGTGTTCCTAATTGTACATCTCTTATTATTAAAGGGAAAGAACACAATGAAAAAAAAAAGGTAATATTCTGTATAGTGCAATATAAACTGAGCTTTTTAGTGAAAGGGAAGCTGTAGTAGTCATGATTGAAGGCTCTAACTGCAACAACTCTCCTTGTCTGTCACTCCTATCACCCTCCATTAACTTTAAAAAGGCACTCATATACCCTTTTCTTGGCAACTTTCAGAAGGGGATGCAAAATAGTTGTGGTGCTATGGTGCAGATTAGAAATGTAATGTTCATGTTAAAAAAAGTGATTGCATAAAATGGTCTTCTGCAATGTGCATCTGTAATTTGTATCAACAGTAATTTTACCAATTAAAAAAACTACTGTGCTTCTCTTAAGGACATGTCAGCAGACAGTTCATCGGGGGATTAGGACCATGAAGTCAATCCCTCGCTTTTTCACAAGTCCCACCTTTCTCTTTTTCAGTGGATGCAGTTCATATATCTGTAATGCATTTTAGAGTGCTACATAATTTGGTATTTAAAATTGCTAAAATAATGGAAAAGTAAATAAAAGACTAAACTTGGTTTTCCATGTACCAGAAAGCTTTTACAATCTTAAGTTCCTTTCTAAATGTCTAAAAACCAGACTATTAATTTATCATCTAGACTATATCATTTATAGGTTCTTTCAGTGAATCTGTGTATCAATATACAGTATCTCACAAAAGTGAGTACACCCCTCACATTATGGTAAATATTTAATTATATCTTTTCATGTTACAACACTGAAGAAATGACACTGCTGCAATGTACAGTCCTGAGTGTGCAGCTTGTATCACAGTGTAAATTTGGTGTCCCCTTAAAATAACACAGTAACAAATCACACAGCCATTAATGTCTAAACCGCTGGCAACAAAAGTGAGGACACTCCTAAGTGAAAATGTCCAAATTGGGCCCACAGTGTCAATATTTTGTGTGGCCACCATTATTTCCCAGCACTGCCTTAACCCTCTTGGGCATGGAGTTCACCAGAGCTTCACAGGTGGCCACTGGAGTCCTCTTCCACTCCTTCATGATGACATCACGGAGCTGGTGGATGTTAGAGTCCTTGCGCTCCTCCACCTTCCGTTTGAGGACGCCCCACAGATGCTCAATAGGGTTCAGGTCCAGTAATCCATGTCCTCAGTCTGCCTGTCTTCAGCAAACTGTTTGCGGACTTTCATATGCAGCATCTTTAGAAGACGCTTCCTTCTGGGACGACAGCCATGCAGACCAGTTTGATGCAGTGTGCGGCGTATGGGCTGAGCCCTGACAGGCTGACCCCCCCACCCCTTCAACCTCTGCAGCAATGCTGGCAGCACTCAGACGTCTGTTTCCCAAAGACAACCTCTGGATGTGACGCTGAGCACGTGCACTCAGCTTCTTTGGTTGACCATGGTGAGGCCTGTTCTGAGTGGAACCTGTCCTGTTGAACCGCTGTATGGTCTTGGCCACCGTGCTGCAGCTCAGTTTCAGGGTCTTGGCAGTCTTCTTACAGCCTCGGCCATCTTTATGTAGAGCAACCGTTCTTTATTTCAGATCCTCAGAGAGTTCTTTGACATGAGGTGCCATGTTGATCTTCCAGTGACCAGTATGACGGAGGGTGAGAGCGAGAAGTCCAAATTTAACTCACCTGCTCCCCATTCACACCTGAGACCTTGGAACACTAGTCACATGACAACAGGGTGGGAAAATGGCTAATTGGGCCAAATTTGGACATTTTCACTGTACTCACTTTTGTTGCCAGCGGTTTAGACATTAATGGCTTTGTGATGTGAAGCTGTACACTCACTACTTTACATTGTAGCAAAGTGTCATTTTGTCAGTGTTGTCACATGAAAAGATTTAATCAAATATTTACAAAAATATGAGGGGTGTCCTCACTTTTGTGAGATAATGTAGGTTGTTAGCTCTTTTGGTAGAGCGTGCACCGCATGTACAAGGCTGAGTCCTTACTGCTGCGGCCTGGGTTCGAATCTGGCCTGTGGCCCTTTGCTGTGTGTTGCCGTCTATCTCATTTCCCGTCCGTAATTTCCCGGGTAATTTCCCGGGTAATTTGGGGTTCAGTGTCTTGCCCAAGGGCACTACGACATGCCGCCTGGATTTTGAACCACCGATCTAGAGAGCTAGAGCCACAGCCTGAGCCACAGAGGGAAGCGAGGAACGATCTGAAGGAGTTTGAAGGGGTGTGATGGTGCCTCCATGTTTCATGTAAGATCATGAGATCGATGTTGTTTGTACTATCTATAAATTCAGGACTTGTAGCTGTCAATTTTCAAAGTTGTAGAGCTCAGTCCCTGAATATTCCAACTACTAACTGAAAAGGATGCTATACTCTCATTAAAATATGTAGTGCTTCACAATAAAGTATTAAACACATTTCAATCAAAATCTGAACTGTACTAAACTAAATTGTTACTTTACCAAATGGCCAATTTAACTTTGCGACAATTAAAGGGTCCCAGAAGCGTCCCAGAGGCAGCTTTCTGCTCCTCAGAGAATAGGCAGCAGGTCTATTGCACGAGCAGATTGAACTGGGCAGGAAGTCAGACACATAGAGAATCTGTTCAATTTTGTCCCCTGTGGAGACTTAAACCACTATAAACATGGATAAAACAGACCCAAAAAATTACCAAATCAACAAAATCTAAACATGTCAGCAAAATCAGGCAGGCGAAATGCTTTCATTCTGAAATGGTCCCTGTGGGAAATACAGTCTGCAGACGACGGAACAAAACGGGGTCATAGAGAGCTGTGAAGAAGGTAGTAGAAGCACAAAAAAGACAAATAAATAACAAGTCAATAACGTGGGGCAGGCTGCACTCTCCTCTGCTGACACGCTTCTGAGACGCTTCCAGTGGACTTTGACGCCGGGCTACGGACGGATCAAAACCGTGACTCAGCCATAGTTGGAGTCAGTGGACTTTCTGAGTAGAGTAGGTGTTGGTATAGTAGTGGCTGCTTATGAGGAGGTTCTTCCTGGCGGTAATACTGTCGCTGTTCCTGCCACTGGTGAAGAGACAGCTGTCATGGTGGGAGCTGCTGTTGGTTCCAGTGTAGCTGCTGATGGTGATGAGGCTGTAACCGCTAATAATGGGGATGCTTTTTCTGCTGATGGTCTCTCTGGTGCTGAAGGGGAGGACTTTGTGCTGGACCATCAGCTGTCCTGGGACCTCTCTCTCTCTCTCTTCCCCTGTGTCTGTTTCTTTCTCCTGCCGTGTGAGTGGGTTGCTTGAGTTCTGCTTCTGTGTTTATGTAGTTTCTTGGGGAGTTTTTCCTTATCAGAATCAAGGGTCTAAGGACAGAGGGGGTCTTATGCTGTACAGACTATACTGAGGCTGGTTTGTGAATTGTGATATTGGGCTATATAAATAACATTAACTTGACATTGGTCACATACCCAGAGATGTACCAGAGAAAGCAAGCTGTAAAGTACATACTATTTTTATGTTAAATTGTCAGAAAAGGTATATTTTGTGGTCACTCACCTTCTGCAAATTGACAGCAGCAGTTTTAGATTCTGTGAAAGATTATTTCCCCAAATGCACCCTAGAACAGAGAGAAGAGAACACAATGTCCCATTACAACCTTGGTGCAGTTTAGACAGTTATCTATTAAATCTAACATTTTGGTCCATACAATTTGTCAGACACCCTCACTAACAAATCAAAGATCAACATAAAATTTTAAATGTTGCAAATAAATGAGACCTATAAAGAAATAAAAGGAAGGAGGAAGATGGAACTCTTGTTCATCACACTCTCGCTGTCTTTTCTCTATAATAACAAGTCAGACAAATGTGTTTTTTCTGTCCTCATTAAAGACGACTATTCTTTGTGAGGGTGTTCCACCTTCAGACAGGCACTCAACACACACACACACAGAGCACACCCTCACACAGTAAACACACACACATACAGTACATCTTTGTCAAAGGTATGTTCACTCAACTGAGAGCTATAACCCAGATTTGCTCTGCATGGACATGAAAAGATAGATGGTTGGCTTCTGTGTTTCAGAAATGAACAACTCCATAGTGTGTTTGTGTGGGTCTTTGTTAATGACAATATATTCATGGTCAGCACACTCTTTGCATTGTAAATTAGCTTTGCTTATACCAGCGCATGTGCACTTTTCCCTTGAACATGTTATTATTAATGGAATACAACTGTCAAGAAATAATACTGCACTCTGTCAAATGTTTCTCCTTATGACTATGTTATTTTGCATGCGTGATACTTGATAGTATTACTTGTGCATACTATCTCATGCTTTAAGTCTGCATGTTAAAAAGCCTCGTCTCCAGCTTTGCTACTGTAGAAATATTCATTAATGCTGAAAAAATATGGATAATTTTGCAGCAGGAGATGTTTTTATTGATCGTGGAAAGACCATAGGGTCAATAAAATCAATAGGCAAGCCCCCAGAAACAATGCTGTACTGCAAATTTGGCATATTGAACCAAGTTGGAATTATAAGTCATGTGATGTGACTTGAGCACCAAATAACTTAATTTCAAAAGAAACAATGAATACATTTGTGTTGAAAAGGCTATCACAACTAGCTAACAAGCTATCTCAGTAGGTCCAATTAATCTGAAAGCAGCAAGAAGTCAGTCTGCTCAGCCAGAGGAGGACTCTAATGCTCATGCTCCATGGACCCAAAAATGCAGAATCCAGAAAAACTGTTGATCAACTGGTGCCAAAACTGTTCAGATTTGGGCCAAATTTCTGCCACATTGGTAGTTGTTTGATGTTTTTTGGGGGAGTCACAACATCCGATTAATTACCTGAACTATCAAGGATCTGTCTTTCAGAATCAGAATCAGAAGGAGCTTTACTGCCAAATAGTGTTACACACATAAGAGGAATTTGCTGTGGTGATAAGGTGCTACACGTAGACGTTGACATAAATAATGTAGAAATATATAAATATGGAATAGACAATGCAAGTTATATAAGAATAGAATTATTGAATAGAGAAATAATACAACTATTTGCAGAATATACAACTATTTGCAGAACATGTGCATTATTCTGGGTTTGTGTAGTGCAGACGTATTGCAACAAAATATATAAATTGACAATATAAAAGTATACAACAAGGATTTAACATTTAACAACAAATGTGTGCAATATGCCAGGTTTGTGCATGACATGAAATAAAATAGTGTTTACATGTGCAGAGACATTTGTATTATTTGCAAGGGGGGAGTGTCAGTGGGAGACCCGGGGCTTGTTGATGAGGCTGGTTGCAGATCGGAAGAAACTGTTTTTGTGGTGAGAGGTTTTGGTCCTGATGGACGGCAGCCTCTTGCCAGAGGGGAGAGTCTCAAACAGTTTGTGACCAGGGTGGGAGGAGTCAGCTGCAATCTTTCCTGCTCGCCTCAGAGTCCTGGAGGCGTACAGGTCCAGGAGAGAAGGAAGATTGCAGCCAATCACCTTCTCTGCAGAGCGAATGATGCGCAGCAGCCTGCCCTTGCCCCTGGCAGTGGCAGCAGCGTACCAGATGGTGATGGAGGAGGTGAGGATGGACTCAATGATGGCGGTGTAGAAGTGCACCATCATTGTCTTTAGTAGGCTGAACTTCTTCAGCTGCTGCAGGAAGTACATCCTCTGCTGGGCCTTCTTGATGATGGAGGTGATGTTCAGTTCCCACTTGAGGTCCTGGGAGATGATGGTGCCCAGGAAGCGGAAGGAGTCCACAGTGGTGACTGGGGAGTCATTCAGGATGATGGGGGAGGGTGGGGCTGTGCTCTTCCTGAAGTCCACGACCATCTCCACAGTCTTCAGAGCGTTGAGCTCCAGTCTGTTCTGGCTGCACCAGGTCACCAGATGGTCGATCTCCCACCTGTAGGCGGACTCATCCCCCCCAGAGATGAGCCCAATGAGGGTGGTGTCGTCCGCAAACTTCAGGAGCTTGACGGACTGGTGACTGGAGGTGCAGCTGTTGGTGTACAGGGAGAAGAGAAGGGGGGAAGAACGCAGCCTTGATGGAAACTGGTGCTGATGGTCATGGAGTCAGAGAGATGTTCAGTGATCCACCTGCAGGTTGAGTCAGGCACGTTCAGCTGAGAGAGCTTGTCCTGCAGCAGGGCCGGGATGATGGTGTTGAAAGCAGAGCTGAAATCCACAAACAGGGTACTGGTTTAGGTTCCTGGGGAGTCCAGGTGCTGGAGGATGTAGTGAAGGGCCATGTTTACTGCATCATCTACAGACCTGTTGGCATGTCTCGAGTGAGGTGTTAAAAATGTCTGTGAACACCGGAGACAGCTGATCAGCATAGTGCTTCAGAATGGATGGGGAGACAGAGTCCGGCCCAGCTGCTTTGCGGGGTTTCTGCCTCCTTTGGGACGATTTCTGACAGTTCAGATATTTTCGTCAGCTGTCTGCTGATAAAAACACAGTCAATCACTAAACGAGGTAGACAAATATCCACTTGACGTAGAAGCTAAATTCTTTTAATATATTACAAGAGCAACTTATGTAATCTTTATCATTCGTTTAATGCCGTCGCTAACTTGCCCCACCATGGAAAACTAACCGATACACAAATTATTTTATTCCTTCTGCCATCAGGCCTCTAAAGATCAACTATACATGGGCCAGACACTGTAAATCACAGAAGCACTGTGCATTTATTTATCATTTATTTCCCAGAAATATGGTCCCTGCTTGGTCCATGCATGGCGACCTGTGTATTCGCTGCTTTGCTCTGGTGCTCAAATGCTGATATGTTGCCACTGACAGGGTGTCTGGATGTTTGATTGATTGTGGTTATTCTGTTTATATTTGAAGTGACTTGTTGACTGAAATAGAATTGCCCTACGGGGTAAATGAAGTTGTTTGAATTGAATTTGAATTGAATTGATAAGGATGTTTTCCTTGAACAGTGCAAAATGTCTTTGTGAGAGGCTTTGACTGGAGCCGTAAAATTGTTTTGAAATAAGGCTTCCAGGAGCCTGGGCAGTGGCCATTATTTGCCAGATGAGAGCTCTGGTGGATGGGAACGGTTTTCTCTTCACAGATGGCTTCCTCTACTTCACATTGCTGATGCTGCATCCATGATGCAGTAGATCTGTCATGGATCTTCATCATGGACAGGACTCAACATGACAAGCAGCAGGGGAATCTGAAGATTGTACACAGACAGTCGTTCGTTCTCATGTGGGATGCTTACAAGCTGCTTGCAGAGGAAGCAGCAGGGGTAGGCAGGTTAAAGCTTAATATAAGTATAGCTTAAACAAGGTGCCCTTTATGGAATTTACCAATGACTGCTAAGGGAAACAGCTGAGCTGGAAGCTGATGTGGCTGGCTTTGAGATGGGCTACCATCAGCTGATGTGCTGGGGTTGTGAGTGGAGATTGACTTTTCTGCCTGCCTGAACTAACGCTTTGCTTGATTTGAGGCAGCAATGTGTTTGTTTCAAAGTATTATGTACTTGTATTGTTTAGGTGGCAGGATTGCTGTAGGAGGCCACCTGGTGTCTTACACTGTTTGACTGGTGGACTACTTTAGTTAATTATGTAATTATGAATATACTCCTTATATTTTATATGACCTAAATTCAGACTCATATATACAGGTGTCTAATGCTGCAGTTTATAAAAAAGCTACTCATTAGTGTTTAGGCATGACAGTGTAACAAGTAATAGCAATCTTCAGTTAAGTCAATTAGCACTATGTGTTGACTAATGTTTCTTCTGGTCTTTTGTCATTTCACATTGTGATTTGTAATGTTGGGTCTTAACAATGATCCTCTATGACAGAGCACCATCATGTGGTGACATGTATTTCACTCTGCAGCAAACAGAGAGTCTGTGTTTACCATCTTCCAGACAGTGCTAGTGTTTAGCAGAGAGGACGCATTATTTGAGGGCTGGCACATTGTTGTGCTTCCTCTCCCCTCCCTCTCACTGTCAGTGCACAGGCTGCTGGACTGTTGTCATGGAAACCACTGGGTAATTGCTTTCTGTGGGAGAGCAGATGAGGAGATGACCTCTTCAGGGGCCACAGTGTTCTCCCACCTCCACGGCTGTCACTTCCTGCCCTTTACCAACCGCTAGAAACTGTTGATGGGACAGTCAGGGTGAAAGAGAGATTTTAACATCAGTGTATGAAATATTTTAATGCTTTTTAATGCTACATCTTCTTTTTATGTTGAATGCAGTGGAGTTGGAGTTGTTCGTCTCTTTTTGAAAGGTGGTCTTTGTGAGGAAATATTTCTTTTCAGTGGAGAAGTGGTCTTTATTTTTCTGCTAATGCTTTGAAACCAGCCTGCAAAGGAAAATAACCACTTAAAAAATATCTGAGTGTATCAAGTAAAACATTTGTTGTCCCTCTCAACCACAAATTCTTACTAAAGAATAAAAATTCTTTTTAGACTAAGTTGAAAAAAATTAAGACTGAATGTCTCCCCCTTTGATAACAATATCTCCACTCCACACAACAGTCCACCAGCATTTGAAAATGTTGTGTTCATCACCCTTCTCCAACTTGATATTGTTCCAACTAAGTTACTGAAAGAGGTTTTGGGCAAAATTGGTTTCGTCTTACTGGGCATGCCCCACCTTGGCTAGTCCTTCAACAGATACTATCAAATATTAACAGCAATATTATTTTTGAGAAGTTTTATATTTTTATTTTAGTGTTTATTTGTCAGGAACAATGCAGAAGAAACACATTGTAACAGATTACAATAACTTCGCCAAATGTGTTGCATATAGGGTTTTTAGCTAAAGCTAATTTGCAACCCCTGTCCCTGGTTAGACTACACACATCACCATTACCAAAGAAAGAAAGAAACACCAGTTGGGAAACAAATATGCTCATTTTAAATATGTATGCATGCTTATCAGTGCGTGTCTATTTCCCCCATCTGTATGACCATGTACATGTGTACAAGTTTGCGTGCACAAGCCCATGATCCGTGATCAGTGATCACAGGTTTGGTTTTGTTTCAGCCAGTGTTTCACCTTTTCATTAAATCTTTTCAGATTAGTTTGTGTTTTTATTTCAGTTGGTAGGACATGTGAATGTATCCCTTTCACTGAGAAAGATGACTAACCGAAAGTGGTTTTGTGCTGTGCCACCCTGCAGTTGCCATTTGCTGATTATTTTAGAATTTCTTTTTGTCACATGTGGACAAAGTACAACTGGAGCGAGGTTATTCTCACATTTAAAGATCAATATGATAAAAGAGAACTTGATGGAACTATCATAACTAAGCAAATTTTACTTTTTCAGTACACACACA
>NC_060170.1:1154018-1156021 GCF_021292245.1 Micropterus dolomieu | reverse complement strand
CGCAGCCTTGATGGAAACTGGTGCTGATGGTCATGGAGTAGGAGAGATGTTCAGTGATCCACCTGCAGGTTGAGTCAGGCACGTTCAGCTGAGAGAGCTTGTCCTGCAGCAGGGCCGGGATGATGGTGTTGAAAGCAGAGCTGAAATCCACAAACAGGGTCCTGGTTTAGGTTCCTGGGGAGTCCAGGTGCTGGAGGATGTAGTGAAGGGCCATGTTTACTGCATCATCTACAGACCTGTTGGCTCTGTAGGCGAACTGCAGGGGGTCCAGGAGTGGGACTGTGATGGATTTAAGGTGGGACAACACGAGGCGTTTAAAGGACTTCATTACCACAGAGGTCGGGGCCTGAGGTCGTTTAGTCCTGTGGTCCTTGGTTTCTTGGGGACAGGGGATGATGGTGGAGGCACATGGCATGTCTCCGGTGATGAGTTAAAAATGCCTGTGAACACTGGAGACAGCTGATCAGCACAGTGCTTCAGGGTGGATGGGGAGACAGAGTCTGGCCCAGCTGCTTTGCGGGGTTTCTGCCTCCTGAATAATCTGTTGACTTCCCTCTCTGTGATGGAGAGAGGAGGGGAGGGGGTGGAGCTGTTCACCTCTGAGGGGGGGTTGGACTGGGGCTGAAGCTGAGCGGAGGGGTCATGGGGGATGGTGTCCAATTGACTCTCAAAGCAGCAGTAGAACTGGTTCAGCTCATTTGCCAGGTGAGAGTCGTTGATGGAGTGGGGGGCTTTGGGTTTATACTTTGTGATCTGTCTGAAACCCCTTCAGACAGAAGTGCCGTCATTTGCAGAGAACTGGTCCTTTAGCCTCTCTGAGTACAGTTGTTTAGCTTCTCTTGGCTTACTGTAACAGCCCTGTCCCCACTCCTAAACGCCTCTGTTTTCCAACCTCAGCTGTCTGAGTTTGGCTGTGAACCAGGGTTTGTCATTGTTATAACTTACCCTGCTGCTGCGTGTTGGAATGCAGCTGTCCTCACAGAAACTGATGTAGGAAGTCATAGCATCAGTAAACTCATCCAGATTGTTGGTAGCAGTCCTGAAAACATCCCAGTCAGTGCAGTCCAATCACGCCTGAAGGTCCTCTACAGCTTCACTGGTCCACTTCTTTGATGTCCTCACTACAGGTTTACAGAGCTTTAATTTCTGTCTGTAAGCAGGAATCAGATGGACCATCACGTGATCAGAGTGTCCCAGTGGAGCGTGTGTGACGGCGTGATAGGCACTGCTAACTGTGGTGTAGCAGTGATCCAAAGTGTTCCCCTCTCTGGTTGGACACTTTATAAACCGTCTGTATTTGGGGAGTTCTTGGCAGACGTTTCCTTTGTTAAAGTCACGAGAACAATGACAAGGGAGTCCAGGTTTGTCTGCTCCACACACAGTATCCGGTCGGGCAGCGTACGCTGTGCGTCCTGCACGTTGGCCTGCAGCGGATTGTAAACACTGACCAGAATGAATGAAGCAAACTCACGGGGGAGTAAAACGGTTTACAGTTAATGATAAAATATTCCAGATTAGGAGAACAGTGCTGCTGAATCGCTGTCACGTCTGAGTCCGAGTTGGACGGCAGCCAGCTACAGCGCGGAGTCCGGTATCAGTTCACACAGTTTAGTCTCCGTGAAGCACAGAATAGAAGATGAATAAAAGTCTCTGTATTTCTCCACCAGAAGCTGAAGTTCATCCAGTTTGTTGCACAGTGACCGCACATTGGAGAGAAATATTGCCAGTACCGCTGGTGAAGACACACGAGCGACCCGTCTTTTTCCTCTCCTGCGGCGCTTCACAGCCCGAACAACAGCCAAAGAGTCCATCACAAAAATGTCTAATAATTCCACTGATGAGGCGAGAAATGTGGGAACTAAATCCGCTGGAGTTGTTCCCCTGATGTTCATAAACTCTTCTCTGGTGAAAGAGCTCCGGGAATCACAGCCGAAAACTGAATTAACACACAAATAAGACAAAGCGCACCTAACACCGAGGCAGCTATACACAGCGCCGTCTTG
>NC_060170.1:1144956-1153998 GCF_021292245.1 Micropterus dolomieu | reverse complement strand
AAGTCTGAATGCGTGGGTCTCGGCGTATGTTCGCCGTCAGAATAGCTACGGCTGTTACTATTGTACATCTAAATCACACGCATTACAGAATGTGACACGTGTGTACGTTAGGTTATTTGTTCTACATAGGTCACGTTAGGCTAACGTTAAAGTTACGTCAACGGTGGCTAGCGTTAGCTCCTGAAGTAGTATGGTGGGATTAGCTTTTTTACTGTGGATAACGGAAGCTACTGTGTGTTTGGCTTCATTAAACATTCTTTGTAAAGAATTTGGTGAGGGTTAGGGTTACCGTCTTTTTCCTCTCCTGCGGCGCTTCACAGCCCGAACAACAGCCAAAGAGTCCATCACAAAAATGTCTAATAATTCCACTGATGAGGCGAGAAATGTGGGAACTAAATCCGCTGGAGTTGTTCCCCTGATGTTCATAAACTCTTCTCTGGTGAAAGAGCTCCGGGAATCACAGCCGAAAATTGAATTAAAACACAAATAAGACAAAGCGCACCTAACACCGAGGCAGCTATACACAGCGCCGTCTTGGAAGATGCAGAATAAATCAATAGTGCCTGTAAAAAAAAAGATACTGTTACCAGTTGAATTACTGTAGCGATATACAGTTGGCTTTGTTGCTACACTAGCACGTTAAGTGCTCAGCAGACAGAATAGGCCCAAATCTATATGCTTTTAGGAGTGGGAATCTCTGGGCACCTCACAATTCGATTACGATTCAGAGGGCTGCGATGCGATTTATAAAATTATCGATGCATCTTGATGCATTGTTTTTTCTTTACAGGATCTGTGGATAATTGCACATTAAATTTACGCATTAAAATCCAAAAGAAACTTCTCCTAATTAGCTTAAAAGGACTAGCTTGTATCCCTAAACCATGTTGTATAGCTATAAATGGTGACAAAACAGCAACAAAAGTCAACAAACTTATTTAATGGTTTTCCAGCAACCCTAAATCAAAGAATACAAATTAGATTAAGGAATTTCCCTAACAAGTTTTATACTTCCTTTGAATATAATCCAATTAATCTAACTTCCACCTTATTTTGAAAACCGGGCGTTGTCACGTGTATCCTCACGCTAAACTCATCAAGTCCGACCCAGTTTGATAATGTTGTATGTGGTTCTGGTATGGCGTAACATGAAGACTTCACAGCCTCTCTCCAAGTAGGACTCTCATACATACTTGTCTTTGTAAAGAGACAAACTGACAGGATAAAGTCGCTAACCTCCCAGTCAGCTCGTACTCGCCTGTTTCAGTGGCTTTACCATAAAGGCTTTAATACGTGTGCACTCCAAATATAGGTGCGGGTAGCCTAATCGCCTTCTCACAAACAAGTGACAGAAACAGGCCGTTAACGTTATCGTAGTTGCCTCAAAAGAAAAGTGGTTGTCTCCAGTCGGCTGCCAAAGTGTGTGAGCATGTGAGTTTACAGCAACGTAAAGCAGCGCCCGCAAAACACAACGTTAGAGGTCTGTAATGTTATGAGATGTGTAAAAGTATTTTCGGTTCATTTTGAAACTATGACGGAGCAAATTAGACTGTGGCGGGCCGCCATGGACTCATTAATTAATGGGTAAGTTTAGTCAGTTCAGTCTAAGCTTGTACCTGATGTTCTCAACCCTTGACAAGTAGGTAAGTTAGTAATGACATACAGCTGAGCTAATTAATATTACTCATTAAGCTAACGTTACATAGCAGCCAAAAAACGTGCTGTACAGGGGAGATGTTAGCTAGCGTTAGCCGCTTTCTCTTTTCCAGCAGTTGGGGAAACTTTTATTAACGGACACACTGTGACCTACACTGCACGTTTACCACCAGACAAACTTCCTGCTAGTCGTGTTCAGCCTCTCACTCACTCACTAATTCGCTCGGCCTCACACTAAGGATACACAGAGACCGGGGTGGAAATTAAATGCGGGTAGATTTTGCGTTTGGCGGCCAAATGTTGGAAGGCTACCCGCCACATTGGCGTACGATATCGCCATATAATAGCTTTTGGATGGTACCTTTGTCGTGTGTCGCACTTAAATTTGTCCCCACTGTACCAAGGGATCTAAAATCATGTAACACACGGATTAGGGGCGTTCATTGGTTGTTGTTTATGTTCATTTCAGGTTACTTGTGTCTGATTGGCGTACATATGTAAGGGGGTGGGCGTTAGGGGATTGAAGTCGGGGTCGGGAGCCATCAAGTTGTGCTTGGAGTACCTGGAGTGTTTTTTAGCATTTAGCTAGCTAGTTACCATTATAACGTGCATACCAGTCAACCCTCCCACTTCCCCCGGGCTTCTCCCGTATTTTACCGTTCTCTCCCGGTATCCCCCCATAAATCTCCTGTTTATTTATACCCGCTGTTTGCTACGTTCCCCTCCGTTAAAGCCAGTGGCAGCATGTAGAACAGCTCACAGCATCTGCAAATAAAACAAGAAGAAGAAGCAGCGAGACGGGTTCAGGACAGATGATGCGTTGCTAAACAGAGTATTTCACCTGCATTTGCCCGTAAAAGAGATTCATGCAAACCAGGAAAATGATTTACAATGTGAGAGTTAAAAACTACAACCTACAGTAATTTTTTGTGCATGAATGGTTGTGATGTTTTTGTTAGTACTTAGCATTAATAAATTACAGTCCAACGTATACTGTTTTTCTTGCACAAAGATTTAATAAATGAAAATTAATATTAGGTCTATAGTAGCAATAAACTTCATATGAAAGTTTAATGAATATAGTGGGGGGGGCTAAAGCAGAGCATAAAATAAATTAATGAGGAGATTTAAGTTGAATGATTAATAAGCATCTTGTAAGTTTATAAAACAATTTACTGTTATGTCTTAAGTACATTTTATAGCAATTTATTTTGCTTCAAATTTCAATCTGGTGTCGTCTTTAAGTTTGTATTCGACAGAATACCTTATTATCTCCGTTAAAAGTACTGAAACAAATGTTTACGTGACATAAAAAAATGTTTGGCCGGGGGATTTTCTTTTTCACCTACCAGTCCCATTGGCAGGTGAGCCAAAAAGTTAATTTCCACCCCTGCACAGAGAGCTCGCCAGGCCTTAGGTGTCACCATGCTTGTACAGTGTGTGTGAGTTAAAATCATTACTTGTGCATTGATATTAATGATTGTGTGACATTTAGGTAGGGTGGTTATTCATTCCGCAGTGGTGATGTCCTGAATACAGGGGGAACACTCTGTTATGTACACGCCAAAGACAGTCCAGGCACGAGTTCCGCCTTTTTGAGTTCTGTGAACGTTACGTTATCAATTAACATTTAAATAATTGTTTTTTGTTTTGACATTTCTTAATTGAGTCAGAATGTTCCACGTACGCATCGTGACTCATCTTAGAATAAATTTTTTTTCTCCCAACCTATACGCTATCGGCCTATTTAAGGAATTAGCCTGCTAGTTTTCACTTATATTGTTGACTAATTAAACACAAATCAACGACAAAATCCCATCCCCTATAAGTGTCTACTTTATTTAATTTTATAATTTTTGAATGTTCTTCCTGTCAAATCGCACAACTTTATTTTGTATTTTTTGCATGTATTTCCTGTCCTGACAGTGGAACCAACCTGAGAGCCTGCACTGGAAGCGACTCCACAGTGGAGGTCTCCAGTTACAGACTCTTGTAAAATTAACATGAGAACTTCAAGTCTTTAATGGCTCGTGGTCATGAAAACGGGTTCATGGATCAGAAGCTGAGAAACCCACCAACGAAGTCACTCTGCTTGCGTGACCAGTTGGAGTACAATTAATGTATATTGGTGTCTTAAGTATTTTATTCTTTGTTCAGTTTATTCTTGGAGATCCTGAATGACTGCTCAGATGTGGATGAAATCAAGTTCCAGGAGGATGGAACCTGGTGTCCCATGAGACCAAAGAAAGAGGCTGTCAAGGTCCCCTCTCACTCAATTCCAAAAATTGAGAGTAAGTACATCATCATGAAGTATTGTGTGAGTATCAAGCCATATATATATTATTCTTCTGTCCCCGTCTGGTAAGACATACAGAAATATCTGCTGCCCACCGACAGCTTCTTCCCCCAGGCTGAGAGTTTAAATTCGCCCAATCCCACCAACTCCATCAGAGTGAATGTGGTGATTGTGTGTGAGACTAATTTCAATATACAGCCTCGTGTTGTAAAATGACCATTAAATAACGCCTCAACATGGATGTACAGAATGCTGGATTTAAATACTTATTACCATGAACACAGTTATATCTGACTCAGTCCCACATACACTGTCCTGCTATTCCAAAGTGGATTCATCCACTGTTGAAAATAGTCCCAACACCATTTCCTCCTGTTTTAGTTATGATGGTCATTTAAATTACTGTGCCTTTTTTTTGTTTGTTTTAGCCTTAGCTCCTTTGCGCCAGTCTTCAGTGGTCCCCCATTCCACTGAGCCCAGCTCCACAAAGAAGGCTGATGTGATTGATCTGACTCTGGAAAGCTCTTCTTCCTCGTCTGATGAAGACGACACAGACCCTCCACTGAAGAAACGCTGCGTTTACATTTCCAAGAACGAGGAGATGCATGCGAAGGGGTGAGCAAGCCTCTGTTGTTTTCTAGAACCATAGACAGACCTGCATGTACCAACAAAAAACTCACCATCAGTTGTTAATCTCATCTTTGTGTCAGTCACAGTCAGGAGCACTGGACACCAGAATTGTTTTCAGTGATAAATGTTTGCTGTGTTCAGAAAGGATGAGATCTGTTACAGTAAAAGGTTTTTATTATGGTGCAGCAGCTAATATTTGGACATTAAGCATGTTGAGAGTTGGCTGTCTTCCTCTCAGAGTGTTGACCTACCAGCCATCTGTGCGCATGCCAAACGCCCAGGCCCTGGACCCATCATATCTGACTGCTACGCTTGCTGACTATGCAGTCCCCTTCCACCCATCCACACTGGCCACCATCCCCACAGACATGCAGAGTGAGTCAGTTGGATAAGATGGCTGTAAGCACTATCACTACCACTATGTGCTACTGTTAATAATCTATTTTCTATTTCTTACCTATAGGTCTGGATTTGTTTTCCTTAATTCAAGCAGATCCTCAGGTATGTTTTTATAGTATTTTTTTTTTTACTGTTAAAACATGCACTACTAATTAGTGTTGTAGTCAAGACCACCCAAACCGAGACCAAGTCAAGACCAAGACTTTTAGGGGCTGAGAGCAGTCGAGACAAAGACTGAGGGACGGTGAGACCAAGACCAGTTCCCTGCATTGCATGGCAAGCAATAAAATGTGGAACGAGATCATAGGTACTTCTCAAATTGATCTGAAAGATCCACATTCCCATTAAAACACCCACATACAAACACTAAGAGCTGAAATCAACGTAAGTGTCGCAGGGAGGGGTGACAGTCGTTAATTAGGGTTATTGGTTGCATTTGAAGCGATATGTTTTACATCCAGTCAAAGTCAGGATGTTAACAAATCAGACAATGCAAAAGCAATTTATTGATATTCCCAAAGTTATGGTCTGGACTGGTCTTGAAATAATATCCAGAGTCCTCAATGACCGAGTACAAAGGCAGTCTAATCCGAGACGAGACCAAGACCATCAAAAAGTGGTCTTAAGACCGGTCTCGAGTACTACAACACTACTACTCATGATCTGTAGATCACCTTATCAGTCTAAAGCAGGGATGGCAGCAGCAGCAGCAGCAGAGAAATAACCTCGAGCTGCTTCTGAGAATAGCCGGCTCCCCGCATTTGTTCAAATTGCTTTCTAGTGAGTGTGGATACTGGAACAACGAGGAGGGCAAATGGAAACGAATACAGTAGGGAGTAAGTCTTAAGCATACAAAAGTAATCGGATTACAGTAACGCATTACAAAGTAATGCGTTACTGTAATCCGATTACTTTTGTCTAACACAGTAATGTAAAGCATTACTGTTTCACTTCAGTAATCACATTATAGTTACTAATACAAAAATTGTTGCGTTACTTGCGTACTGGTTCTTCAACTATCCGCATAACTGGAGGAGAGAGAAATAAATCAAACGTCCCTTTTCGTGCGTGTTTGCGTAACACTTTTCCGACCTCACTTTTGACTTAAGCGCCAGTTCATGAGGACGCAGAAATTGCAGAGCTGCTAAAGACGTCTTTCGAGAGGTGGAAGTATTGTATTAGTTTGGTGAAAGGACAGCGATACCCTCTAGTGCGCCTGTGGCGAGGCTCTTTAGTCTAGGCAGTCTTGTGCTGACTCCGATGAGGAACAGGTTGTCTGACAAACGATTTGAGACTCCTGCTTATCAGGTATAACCACTTCTTTGATAAGCATGTCCAGTAAGAGGGGAAAATCTACTTTAAAGCCATAGTTCGGCAAGTGAGCTACAGTAAGTTTGTTGTGTGGGTTTGGCCTGTTAACTGCACAAATCAGAGTACATTACAGAAGTTTTTTCTTTGAAGTCTCATCATCTGATATTGTGATGAGGGCCAGTGTGTTATTTATTTAAAATAAATAAATAAATTAACAACAAATTAATATTTGCACTGGTTGGAGGGACAAACTATAAAACAAACTAAAGTTATGTTGTATTGTAATGAAATTCATTACTTAAAAAAAGAGAGATCATGTGTATGCTCTCATTATAATAAGGATTTGTGTTGATCTGAGGTGTAACTTGTTTGGCAGTTATTGTGCATAGCAGGTAATGTTCCGCAGTTATCCAAAAGTAATGTAACTAATAGTGTAAATAGTTACTTTCAGCAGTGAGTAATCTAGTAAAGGAAGGCATTACTTTAAAAAAAAGTAACTAGTAATGTGTGATATTACTTTTTTTTGAGTAACTACCCCAACACTGGTGGTGTTAGGGCTGTACATATCGATTATTTTTCAAGTCGATTTAATCTAACGTATATTTTTGTTTATTCTAAAGAAAGAAAAGTTGCCTGTTACTCTATTAACATACCAATTTATCCAAAATAAATATCAAAAACATGCCTAATCAATAATCTATATTTTATTCAGTCACCCTGATGAAGCACATTAGAATAATGACAATAACAGCAAATCTTAAAATGAATCAAATTTCCACGTCACTGATGTTGTGACAATAACAGACATTAATTAGGCTACTTTACTTAAAACTTTAAATGTTTCTGCCATGGATTCATTTCAATATTGAGTAATGCAGAATGATAATAAAATGTATTTCTGCATCAGTGAACACCTGAAAGGACTCAGACTGTACAGACTGTCACAGAATTCTGATTCAGCTGTTTTCTCGCTCATACGTGGCCGTTAAATAAACAGAAAATATGAAGCAGCTGATAGTTTGCGGTGTAACGTTACGTTACCATGACAGCAGCGGGGCAGAAATTACTTTTAACATGAAGTGCAATGAAGAAACACTACGTGTCCTCGTGCTGATAATGTGCCGTGCTTGTGTGGCGACAGAAAGTAAACAGGATTTGCGGTGCTGCCGTCTAGACAAAGTGCTGCGGGATACTTCCGTTTCACGTGTTCGTGCTGCTTCACTATTCGTGGACAGCAGCTGCAGTGAAGCTGTTTCCAGTTCACAGAGCTCACGGAGCAGCACGTTGTTGAGTGTCTGTCTGAAATACTCCAAACTTTAGACGGTCGAAGGCGCCGTCTTGTAGCTGGAGCTTGTCCGGGATAATCCCACACCGGATGCAGCGACGCATGTAATGCCTCCTGGTCTCACCTCTGACAACCCAGAGTGAGACCAGGAGGCAGAGTCGCAGTCTAACACTCTTCTCTGCCCTTCTAATTCAGCAGTTACCCACCCAAAACCCTACGCAGAGTCGCAGTCTAACACTCTTCTCTGCCCTTCTAATTCAGCAGTTACCCACCCAAAACCCTACGCAGAGTCGCAGTCTAACACTCTTCTCTGCCCTTCTAATTCAGCAGTTACCCACCCAAAACCCTACGCAGAGTCGCAGTCTAACACTCTTCTCTGCTCCTCCATTCCAGGAGTTACTTAGTGAAAATCCTATAGTGACGGTGTCTGCCCCCCGACCATCGAAATTATTTAATCAAAGGTAAACAGAAGAGGAGCTGTACATAAAAACCTCATAAAAATTAAAACCACAAGAGCAATAGTGCAAACTAATAGGAGAGTTAAATGTGGACTCTTAAACATCAGATCTCTCTCTTCTAAAGGTGTACTAGTAAATGAACTAATATCAAATTATGATATTGATTTATTTTGTCTTACTGAAACCTGGCTGGGTGATGGAGAATATGTTAGCCTAAGTGAATCCACAAAAATCACAATTTTCAAATGTGCCTTCAGGATGTTAAAACCTGGATGTAATTTAATCTTTAAAGTCTCACATTAAGCAAATTTCAAGGACCGCCTTTTTTCACTTACGTAATATTGCGAAAATCAGGAACATCCTGTTTAAAAATGATGCAGAAAAACTAGTCCATGCATTTGTTACTTCCAGGCTGGATTACTGCAATTCCTTATTATCAGGCTGCTCGAAAAAGTCCGTTAAGACTCTTCAGCTGATGCAGAATGCTGCAGCACGTGTTCTGACAGGAACCAGGAAAAGAGATCATATTTCTCCTGTTTTAGCTTCTCTGCATTGGCTTCCAGTAAAATCCTGAATAGAATTTAAAATCATTCTTCTTACCTACAAAGCTCTTAATGGTCAGGCACCATCTTATCTTAAAGAGCTCATAGTACCTTACTACCCCACCAGAGCACTGCGCTCCCAGAATGCAGGGTTACTTGTGGTTCCTAGAGTCTCCAAAAGTAGACTAGGAGCCAGAGCGTTCAGCTATCAAGCTCCTCTCCTGTGGAACCAGGTTCCAGTTTGGGTTCAGGAGGCACCATCTCCACATTTAAGAGTAGGCTTAAGACTTTCCTCTTTGATAAAGCTTATAGTTAGGGCTGGCTCAGGTGAGTCCTGAACCATCCCTTAGTTATGCTGCTATAGGCCTAGACTGCCGGGGGATTCCCCATGATGCACTGAGCTCCTCTCTCCTCTACTTTCTCTCCCTCTGTATGCAACCTCATCCCATTATTGCATGTTACTAA
>NC_060170.1:1142403-1144936 GCF_021292245.1 Micropterus dolomieu | reverse complement strand
ACTACTACTCCTAATAATAATAATAACAGTGATTACTAGTACACCTTTAGAAGAGAGAGATCTGATGTTTAAGAGTCCACATTTAACTCTCCTATTCAATTGCACTATTGCTCTTGTGGTTTTAATTTTAATGAGGTTTTTATGCACAGCTCCTCTTCTGTTTACCTTTTTAAATAATTTCAATGGTCGGGGGGCAGACACCGTCACTATAGGATTTTCACTAAGTAACTCCTGAAATGGAGGAGCAGAGAAGTGTGTTAGACTGCGACTCTGCGTAGGGTTTTGGGTGGGTAACTGCTGAATTAGAAGGGCAGAGAAGTGTGTTAGACTGCGACTCTGCCTCCTGGTCTCAACTCTGGGTTGTCATGGATTTGGTCCACTAATAAACTTGGCCAGATTTCTAGAAATGAGAGCTGCTCCTTCCCAAGTGGGATGGATGCCGTCTCTCCGAATCAGACCAGGTCTTCCCCAGAAAGTCTGCCAATGATCTACAAAGCCCACGTCGTTTGCTGGACACCACCTCTACAACCAGCGGCGGAATTAATTTTAAGTGACTACTAACAGAAAGAAAGACAACAAGGAAACCCGCTGCTGTATTACTGCTGCCTTGACAAAGTGCTTACATATATATGTAAGACTACAGTGTGTTAGTCAGCACAGAAGCTGGACAGCACTGGTACAGCAGGACTCACCAGTCTCTTATTTACATACGGCATACATACGGTGTGGTGACTCCTATTCAACCAGGGTCACACGGCATACCGAATGGAACACAGCCACAAATCTGCTGTGTCTACAGTTTCACCACAAGCACGGGCACAGACCAAGTCAACTTATATATACACACTTTAACCATCCAAAACAGCAGATCTTGGAAGAAAATGCCATTTGTGAGGCTGATAGTTGTGTTCACAAGCATCATCCGTTTCTGTATGTATAATGATGCAGTATTATCAGCAGTAAAATCAAAGATCATATTTGATGTTATGAATGCAGCAGTCGTTGTACTGTGTTTATATTCAATCATTGAGCTGACGCTTTTATCCAAAGAGACTTACAATTGATATATATGTCAGAGGCACTCCTCTGGAGCAACTAGGGGTTAGGTATCTTGCTCATCACACTGATGGATGTGTCACAGTGGGGAATTGAAGCCAGGTCTCTCAAACCAAAGGCATGTGTCTTATCGACTGTACCATCACCCCCCCAGCGGTTTAGTCACCACTCCCCTTTTCCAGTGTCCAAACATTGGTCTTGGCCTCAGGAATAGGGGAGTGGTGAGGTGGAAACACAGGGAAAAGAGGTTTGTGCTGCAGGAAGCAGCCTGTTAACCATCACTCCCTCTTCCTGTCATTCCACAGATAACGTCTTGTTAGTCATGTTCCCTCGCAGGAAACAACAATCTGTGGTGAATCACACGCACAACACTTCTACACACACACACAACCGTACTCTCGCACACACAGGCGAATGCAGAGTTGCTCATTTTCCCCACGTCTCCACAAAGCCAAACCAGTAGAAAGCGACCGTACTGCACGCACAGCCACTGTGTTTGTCAGAGGTGATAAAAACACCTGCAGCCTTGGAGCCGTGCTTCATTCAGGCATGTAAACTGGTCAAGGGTAAAAAAGGTGAGAAGGATACGCAAGCAGAGAAACACACAGAGACTGAACGAGGGCTCTGTTTTGACTTTTGAGTAGGGCTGTACATATCTTATTTTTCAAGTCCATTAGTCGATTAATCTAACGACTAATTTTGTTTATTCTAAAGAAAGAAAAGTTGCCTGTTACTCTATTAACATACCAATTTATCCAAAATAAATATCAAAAACATGCCTAATCAATAAATCTATATTTTATTCAGTCACCCTGATGAAGCACATTAGAATAATGACAATAGCAGCAAATCTTAAAATGAATCAAATTTCCACGTCACTGATGTTGTGACAATAACAGACATTAATTAGGCTACTTTACTTAAAACTTTAAATGTTTCTGCCATGGATTCATTTCAATATTGAGTAATGCAGAATGATAATAAAATGTATTTCTGCATCAGTGAACACCTGAAAGGACTCAGACTGTACAGACTGTCACAGAATTCTGATTCAGCTGTTTTCTCGCTCATACGTGGCCGTTAAATAAACAGAAAATATGAAGCAGCTGATAGTTTGCGGTGTAACGTTACGTTACCATGACAGCAGCGGGGCAGAAATTACTTTTAACATGAAGTGCAATGAAGAAACACTACGTGTCCTCGTGCTGATAATGTGCCGTGCTTGTGTGGCGACAGAAAGTAAACAGGATTTGCGGTGCTGCCGTCTAGACAAAGTGCTGCGGGATACTTCCGTTTCACGTGTTCGTGCTGCTTCACTATTCGTGGACAGCAGCTGCAGTGAAGCTGTTTCCAGTTCACAGAGCTCACGGAGCAGCACGTTGTTGAGTGTCTGTCTAAAATACTCCAAACTTTAGACGGTCGAAGGCGCCGTCTTGTAGCTGGAGCTTGTCCGGGATAATCCCACACCGGATGCAGC
>NC_060170.1:1138007-1142303 GCF_021292245.1 Micropterus dolomieu | reverse complement strand
TATTTTAATGCTTTTTAATGCTACATCTTCTTTTTATGTTGAATGCAGTGGAGTTGGAGTTGTTCGTCTCTTTTTGAAAGGTGGTCTTTGTGAGGAAATATTTCTTTTCAGTGGAGAAGTGGTCTTTATTTTTCTGCTAATGCTTTGAAACCAGCCTGCAAAGGAAAATAACCACTTAAAAAATATCTGAGTGTATCAAGTAAAACATTTGTTGTCCCTCTCAACCACAAATTCTTACTAAAGAATAAAAATTCTTTTTAGACTAAGTTGAAAAAAATTAAGACTGAATGTCTCCCCCTTTGATAACAATATCTCCACTCCACACAACAGTCCACCAGCATTTGAAAATGTTGTGTTCATCACCCTTCTCCAACTTGATATTGTTCCAACTAAGTTACTGAAAGAGGTTTTGGGCAAAATTGGTTTCGTCTTACTGGGCATGCCCCACCTTGGCTAGTCCTTCAACAGATACTATCAAATATTAACAGCAATATTATTTTTGAGAAGTTTTATATTTTTATTTTAGTGTTTATTTGTCAGGAACAATGCAGAAGAAACACATTGTAACAGATTACAATAACTTCGCCAAATGTGTTGCATATAGGGTTTTTAGCTAAAGCTAATTTGCAACCCCTGTCCCTGGTTAGACTACACACATCACCATTACCAAAGAAAGAAAGAAACACCAGTTGGGAAACAAATATGCTCATTTTAAATATGTATGCATGCTTATCAGTGCGTGTCTATTTCCCCCATCTGTATGACCATGTACATGTGTACAAGTTTGCGTGCACAAGCCCATGATCCGTGATCAGTGATCACAGGTTTGGTTTTGTTTCAGCCAGTGTTTCACCTTTTCATTAAATCTTTTCAGATTAGTTTGTGTTTTTATTTCAGTTGGTAGGACATGTGAATGTATCCCTTTCACTGAGAAAGATGACTAACCGAAAGTGGTTTTGTGCTGTGCCACCCTGCAGTTGCCATTTGCTGATTATTTTAGAATTTCTTTTTGTCACATGTGGACAAAGTACAACTGGAGCGAGGTTATTCTCACATTTAAAGATCAATATGATAAAAGAGTACTGATGGAACTATATATCTATGTATATTTTATTTTTATATATATATATATATTTTATACAATGGTGCCATTTCATTTGTTTTTCATCCACTACTTTCAGCACTTGTTTATATAGTCATATAATGGGTTTAACAGTTGACTGTGAAGCCTGGCTCCATACAGTAACACAATAAGAAAGATGTGAAAATATCAAGGTATGCATAAACAGTTGAGCTGCCTTGAGAGGTATGTAATATCTTCTATTCTAAAACAGCTCAAATTTTGCTTTTTAACGTGTTTATCAAATTTAAGTCTGGAGTCCAAAATGTCACCTAGGAATTTAAAATCATTGACTTCCTCTATTTCCTCTTGATCTATTTTAATTACAAGCTTATCTTTTGCTGCTCATTGTTTTTAAGCCATACACCCTTCATTTCACTTGTTGGTGCATCCCTAATTTTAATGCACTGCTCTGTCCATCGAGATAGGATGCAAACCAGCAAGTTGCTTGCTCAGAAAAGTCAAAAGTGCTTGTTTGTTTAAAAGTACTTTATGGTTCACAGTATCAAAGGCCTGTTAAAGACTTGATGTTTTCAGTGAGGTAGCACTTTGCCATTTCAGTTGAGTACCCTGCCCTAAATCCAAATTGTTTAGGATAAATAAGTAAATTACTTTCAAGGTGGTCCACTAGTTGTTCTGCAATAATTTTTCCAGGACTTTTGAGAGAATTGGTAGGATAGAGATTGGTCTATAATTGCTTGCTTGTTCTGGTGCGCCAGCCTTCAAAATTGGCGATATGACTGCTGTTTTCTAGGTTGTGGGAATTTACCAACTATGATAGAGAGGTTTATCAGACGTGTTATTGGTTTGATCAGAGTGGAGCTGTGTGTTTTAATAACAGCAGTATCCAATCCAAACCGATCCTCTGCCTTTCAATTCTTTAATTTGTTGATGATTTTAGAAACCTTCTCCTGTTCAACTTCCTTAATTTACTGCTTCAAAATTTTGAGCAAGTTCCTCCACTGATTGAATGAAGTAATTATTAAATTAATTTGCAATTTCTGTACTGTCCTGCTAATCACTCAACTACTTCTATGGACTGATATTTGTGTCAGTAGAACATGCATTTGAATAGAATAGTTTGAATTTATATTGTTTAACTTGAATAATTGCATTGAAAAACTGAATCTGAATAGAATAATTTGAAATTGAATTTATTAGTTTGAAACTGAATTCCAATAAACTTGAAACTGAATGTAATATTATGAAACTGAATTCAGTTGCAACTGAAAGTATATTTAAGCCTCATTAAAAATTCAACTCTTTATGTACTTCAGTCAGTAGAATTCTAAGAGCATACCACTTAGCTCTATGTTCTGAGCATTTTGCTTGTTATTGTTTGATGTGTCGTTGGAATATTTGTTTTGCCTGTTGATAGAGTGAATTACAAGGTATCCATGTACAAAGAAATTCCATATCGACATTGCAATGCAAGGTTGTCAGCTGTTTTTGGCATTTGTTTTTCCACATTAAAGCATTGTCCAAGTGGCACCAGCAAAAGTCAACAGCAGAGCAGCAATGTGCAAACATTTCCATTTTTGTTATCTTTGTATGATCCTATTGTTGAGATTGCTTCTTTGTTTAAAGCTTGTCCTTAAAACGGTAAATCTTTGTTTAAAACCAAGGGTTAAAACAGCAAGTAGTGGCAGGTGGAAGCAGAGGGGTAAGGGTAAGAGTGGAGCCTAACAAACCACCCATACCCTCAGCAGCCATCTTTGGTTAATAACTCATCAGCCAGGTTTTCGGGCACACCACAGCACGGAATATGAACTGTTGAGGCTAACCAATGATCTTATAGTAGCCGATGGTGGTCACTCCTCAATAAACAGGTAAACACATTTGTCAAATCTAGCTTTTTCCAACTCAGAATCCTATCCATGATCAGGCCGTTCATATTGTAGATTTGGAAAAAGTCATCCAAGCTCTACGGGGGCGGAGCTAGACTCACAGCACAGTGGGGGCAGAGCTTCATCACGGGGCCAACCTACTACCAAGTTGAAGTTGAAAATGAAAACAGTTTGTAAAATAACTGATAAATCTAACAAAAAACACACTGTGAGACAACATTGTATTGAAGAACAAAGCCAACTTGCATGTCAAGTAAAAATGTATCAGCACCAAGGACACGCCGTTCTGACAGGTGAACAGCGACAGCTGATCGACAGCATTAGTGCATGCTGAATAAACCAAGTACACTCTCTCAGTCACTGGCCCACAACATAAACAACAGACACGGCGGTCAGCACTAGCCTATCTCCGGCATAATCCCTTCTAACACAAAGTCTTTTTACAACTCCACATGTGGTAAAAAAATAGGCTACTGGTCTGATATGCTGTAAACAACAGACTTATCTAAAATTCTGAGTGACATCTTCAAAACCGAAATGTAAATAATTAAAGACAAAATTTTGTCATCAAGAACAAATAATCCGAACAAAACTATATACATTTCATTGTCCAAGGTGAGATTTGACAGTCTGGCTTCATCCATGCAGGAACGCAAACAGAAAAACTTTGCTGACTTTACCTCATCGATAATTGTGCAAAGTGTCTCTTTGGAAAGAGCTGCAATGAGCTTGTTTTGGGACTGGTGACTGAGATAACTCGGCTGATCCGGTTACTCAGGTGATGCTCGAGGAAGGAGTCATAATGAGCCAGCAGCTTCAGGAGCTCTAAGAAATTCCCCTCGTTAGAGTCAGGGGCTCGCAGCCCAGCGTATTCTCTATTGCCACGAAAAGCCAGCCCCAGTCGGGCTAAACAGAGCGTAGTGTCCACCAACTTGTGTAGGATCCTTCTGTTCCTCTCCAACTGCACTCTCTCAGCTTTCAGAAGCTCCGCAATCACAGTGCCGTCCTGACTTAAACGAAACTTCATCATTAAGTATGACTTCTCTGCCTCCCGGTGACTGCCGGACCTCTCATGCGTCTCAACCCGCTCTCTCCCTTTTTTGAATGAAGAAAACCCCATACATGGATCACCCCAGGCTTTCCCAGCGCTGTCATGGGACTTTTTGCTGAAAAGCCAGCAACAGAAACAGAATAGTCTGTTTGCCCTAGGTGAGTACAACAACAACTGACATTCCACTGTACCTGAGCTTCCCACCTGGCGTTTATACCAAGCTGGACTGAAGCGTCGCTGATCCTGGTCATATGGGAAATTTTTGTAGCTGTCCTTCA
>NC_060170.1:1137266-1137907 GCF_021292245.1 Micropterus dolomieu | reverse complement strand
TGCTCGAGGAAGGAGTCATAATGAGCCAGCAGCTTCAGGAGCTCTAAGAAATTCCCCTCGTTAGAGTCAGGGGCTCGCAGCCCAGCGTATTCTCTATTGCCACGAAAAGCCAGCCCCAGTCGGGCTAAACAGAGCGTAGTGTCCACCAACTTGTGTAGGATCCTTCTGTTCCTCTCCAACTGCACTCTCTCAGCTTTCAGAAGCTCCGCAATCACAGTGCCGTCCTGACTTAAACGAAACTTCATCATTAAGTATGACTTCTCTGCCTCCCGGTGACTGCCGGACCTCTCATGCGTCTCAACCCGCTCTCTCCCTTTTTTGAATGAAGAAAACCCCATACATGGATCACCCCAGGCTTTCCCAGCGCTGTCATGGGACTTTTTGCTGAAAAGCCAGCAACAGAAACAGAATAGTCTGTTTGCCCTAGGTGAGTACAACAACAACTGACATTCCACTGTACCTGAGCTTCCCACCTGGCGTTTATACCAAGCTGGACTGAAGCGTCGCTGATCCTGGTCATATGGGAAATTTTTGTAGCTGTCCTTCAAACCTGGCTGGCAAGGACCATGCTCGATCACTGCACGGATCATTTTAGTGGTGAGAGGCTAGTGAAGAAAAAGGTACGGGTCAGTGGGATATTC
>NC_060170.1:1132394-1137246 GCF_021292245.1 Micropterus dolomieu | reverse complement strand
CTGACCTTTTAGTCCCATACGCACCAGCACGTACCTTGAGATCCTCGGGCAGAGGTCTGTTGTCTGTTCCAGAGTCTCGACTGAAAACTAAAGGGGACAGAGCGTTTGCTGTCAGGGCCCCGAGGCTCTGGAACAGCCTGCCCGAGGAAATCAGGTCGGCTGAGTCAGTGAACTCTTTTAAGTCCCTTCTTAAAACATACTTTTATAGGAGAGCTTTTCCCGATCTTATTTGACTTTATTTTATCCCTTTTATCTTATTGTATTTTACTAATTTTATATTAAATTTTCATGCTCTTATCTTTTTTTTGTATTATTCTTTACACTTGTTAAAGCACTTTGTAACTTGTTTTTGAAAAGTGCTCTACAAATAAGGATTATTATTATTATTATTATTCAAACCTGGCTGGCAAGGACCATGCTCGATCACTGCACGGATCATTTTAGTGGTGAGAGGCTAGTGAAGAAAAAGGTACGGGTCAGTGGGATATTCTTCTTCTGATAAGGCATTGGCTAGGCTGTGCTCTGGGCCCATGCTGGCACTCCACGCTATCTCCGCTTATGATGCTCTAATATCCTCAAGATTTTATATTGGTAACTCACCTATACCAGCATCTTTGCACTAGCTCCCCATAGGGAATCAAATCCTTACACACTAATTCTGTTCAAAGTCCTGCATGATCTTGCCCTGAGCTACATTGCAGAGCTTCTATCTCCAAGAGTACAGCTAGGCCCCTCGGATCTACAGATCAAGGGTTGCTAACTATGCCACATACTATCACCAAGACTCTGAATATAGTATAATATAAGAACCACAGAATCTCTGGAATACCCGGTTTCGTTCATTTGACCTAATCTTGTATATGATTCAGGAGGAACGACAAGCCTGAGTGAGTAATTTGTTCGTTTTCATGCATGCATGAATAGTCTCAGACTCCTATGTTTCGTCACACGGCAGCAGCATGGGCTCCGTCAGCACAGGAAACAGAATTGATTAGCTCACAACTCTCAACTGTGGATCTCTGGGTTTGAGTCGTTCATTTGTCACGTGACAGCTCGGCCACTGTGGAGAAGGAATGAGCTAATCGTTCACCACTCACACGGGTCCTCAGAGTCTTTCGTTCATTTGGCAGCCTGAGTTACTGCCAGTGCCGGAGAGTGAGAGGCAAGTCGGCCGTCAGGTAACAGTCACTTGACTGACATTATATATCTATTTTATTAATTATGTGACATTTTATAAAGCATGACGTTATTACAGTGCAGTGATGTTGTGCTATAGTTTTAACACAGCCACACCGTAACTTTAGTCCTGCTAGTGTTTACAGCTAACAGCTGATGAGAGTTGTTCTGGGTCCACTTCAGTGAACTGGCAGGGTTCTACTTGGAGCAGAAAACATTAAAACACAGCCACATAGCAACATTAGTGTTAGCCTTGTGGTGTGTTTACAGCTAACAGCTGATCCAGGTCCGCTAGAGAACGCAACATAACTTTTCCTTTTTATTTACCAACAGAGCCGTGCTGTTGTTTCACAGCTCTTGATTGGTGAACAACCTGCCGTGTTTGAGAGCGATGTGCTCATGTGTGTTTCTCTGTCTGCAGAATCCGGACCTGATGTGGCCCATTCTGCGTCCAGACCTGCCAAACTGCTGCGTTTATTTCTTTGTTCCTTTTTCTGTGCTGGAGTTCTTTTAAGAACTTGGTGGCTTTATCCAGATTATTATTCAGTTTGTTACATTTTATTAATAGTGTTTTATTCATATAGTCAAGCATATTACTTCAATATATTCCCAGCAAATCTGATGTTAATAAATAGATTTTGCTCATGGATAGTGACGTTAGGCTACTGTATGAATGAGCCCTTTAGAGATATGACAGTAAATAATTATATTATATAATTATATATACATACATATGGCTGGTCTGGTTGTACACTCAGGAAAGATTGTGAAAATGGACGGATTTAGCCGGGGTAGTGGGGATTGCATATTGAAAACATTCCGGTAGTTATTACATAGTTTGAATTTGGTTGTGGCCCCATGGGGCTTTATAGAAAGATGATAAAGAACGATCAAGAGGTGAATTTGTGCATTATACACAACTAAAGCAAACAAGGCAGCCTTCATGTTTGAGAACTGCGCTGTTTTTTAATCGCCCACTAGAGGGCTGCAGCGCCGCAATAACCAGCCTAGTTCAAATTAACAAAATGACTCAAAAAAAGATTAGTTCATTTTAATAAACGAGATTTGAAGATTTGAGTCTTGTCAAAAGATTCAAACTTTCACCACTTCATAGCTTTCACTGACTGTGCATTTAGAGATGACGTATGTGCGCCAGGCTGCCTTAAATGCTCAAGGAGGAAGACATTTATTCCCACAGAGAAGACCAAAGGATTAGATGGCCACTCAGGTGAAATCCATTCTGTGCTTACTGATATACATAGCAGCAGCAACCTTCCCGAGCAAACAGAGATGCTATTTGCCGGTGGGAAAGGGCTCCTTATGTCTGCCAAGATGTCCACTTATTTTATCCTGCTTCTGTCTGAGCAGGCAACTGACTGCAGGGTACCACACCTGCTGTCCACTGACACAGACACAAAGGCTTTACCTAAAGCCAATGGTCAGCAGTGGAGCAGTCTGCTTGTTGCTGACCACAAAATGGACAGAATGGAAGAATCCAACAAAAAAGCAAACTGCATAACTGATGAAAAGGGACAGTGATTGTTCTAAACACACCCTCATCATTATTAACTCCGGGACGATGCTTCCTGAAGCTTTAGAAATATAAAGGCCATGAACTGAATTGACAGAAAATACAGTAAGTAGGAATGTATCATATATAATACTAAAACAGTATGGATCATGGTTGAATTAACCTGAAAGGCGGCCCCAGAGCAGAAATGAGCTGGTGGAGCTGGGATGGCTGTTCCGCTTCCTTAAATCGAGATGCGGACAATACTTTCGACCTGGGAGGTTAGGGACAGTAAATATTACAGTACTCACGGTTTCCATTAATGAAGCCTACTTTCCTTTACTTCTCTCACATTTCTCTATTGTAGTTTATTTTGCGGTTCTTTACATTACATTTATTATTTACATTTATTCATTTAGCTTTTATCCAAAGCGACTTACAATTGCTATACATGTCAGAGGTCACACGCCTCTGGAGCAACTAGGGGCTAAGTGTCTTGCTCAGGGACACATTGGTGTCATGGTGGGGAGGTGAGCCCGGGTCTCTCACACCAAAGGCATGCGTCTTATCCACTGCTCCACCTCACCCCCCCCTTTACAGCATGTGTGTTACTTATTGTCAGTCCCAGTTCCATACTACATACTAATGTTCCATGTACACAGCACCTTATATACTAGTGTTTGCCACATATAGAATTTACCTGGGCAGCTGCGCAGGCATATCTGGTGACCCATTTTAGCATTTTTTGAGAAACACAGAGATGTTATCTGGTATGTTACAAGACACGGACATAATGATTATTTTACAAGCAACAGTGACACACACTAGTGCAGATGTCATTCTGTACCATGTTGGTTTCGATAGGCTATGTCCTAAACAAGCCTCCTCCACAAGCGGTGCGAAAATGGAAAAATCTAAAACACGAGTTCTGTCTTTGTGATGTTATCGTAAGGGTGAAATAAGAAACAGAACCCCCTCTCTAATAAAGAGGGGAATCTGTGTGTGTGTGTGTTTGTATTTTGATTATGTCAGGAAGCCTTCATCCAATCGACTTCAAACATGGCAGGTGTGTGTTGCATTTGGTGCAATTTGATTGGTCTGTCTTGTTTGTTATGTGCTCTGTGTGTGTATGTGTTCGTGGGCGTGTCCGATCCTGGGTCCTCTCCACCGGCAGAGTCTCACACCTGTGGCTCATCCAGTAATCACCACCTGCAGTCAAATACCCTGGTTCAGCTCCCACTTTTCTCCAGTTTGTCAGTTTACGTCCCGTGGTACAATTGCTCCGGCCAAAATCCCTTGAATCTCTGTTTTTTGAGTGTTGTTTGTTAGCTCTGACTAACGACCTGTTTCTTTGTCCACCTCAGTATCACCCGAGCCCGAGACGCTGCCCGCCTGCCTACCTGAACTCAGCCTGTCAGCCAGCCAAGCCACGCCGCCCTGTACTGAACTGAAGGACACCATTATCCAACAGCTGGGAGTGCTCGCGGGGGCGGGGATTACAGGTTCTGGTCATATAATTAGAATATCATCAAAAACTTGATTTATTTCAGTAATTCCATTCAAAAAGTGAATCTTGTATAATGTATACATTCATTCCACACAGACTGATATATTTCAAGTGTTCATTCCTTTTAATTTTGATGATTATAACTGACAACTAATGAAAAAAAAACCAAAATCTCAGAAAATTAGAATATTGTGAAAATGTTCAATATTGAAGACACCTGGTGCCACACTCTAATCAGCTAATTAACTCAAAACTTTAAATGGTCTCTCAGTCTAGTTCTGTAGGCTACACAATCATGGGGAAGACTGCTGACTTGACAGCTGTCCAAAAGACGACCATTGACACCTTGCACAAGGAGGGCAAGACACAAAAGGTCATTGCTAAAGAGGCTGGCTGTTCACAGAGCTCTGTGTCCAAGCACATTAATAGAGAGGCGAAGGGAAGGAAAAGATGTGGTAGAAAAAAGTGTACAAGCAATAGGGATAACCGCACCCTGGAGAGGATTGTGAAACAAAACCCATTCAAAAATGTGGGGGAGATTCACAAAGAGTGGACTGCAGCTGGAGTCAGTGCTTCAAGAACCACCACGCACAGACGTATGCAAGACATGGGTTTCAGCTGTCGCATTCCTTGTGTCAAGCCACTCTTGAACAAGACAC
>NC_060170.1:1097622-1132294 GCF_021292245.1 Micropterus dolomieu | reverse complement strand
CACATTAATAGAGAGGCGAAGGGAAGGAAAAGATGTGGTAGAAAAAAGTGTACAAGCAATAGGGATAACCGCACCCTGGAGAGGATTGTGAAACAAAACCCATTCAAAAATGTGGGGGAGATTCACAAAGAGTGGACTGCAGCTGGAGTCAGTGCTTCAAGAACCACCACGCACAGACGTATGCAAGACATGGGTTTCAGCTGTCGCATTCCTTGTGTCAAGCCACTCTTGAACAAGACACAGCGTCAGAAGCGTCTCGCCTGGGCTAAAGACAAAAAGGACTGGACTGATGCTTAGTGGTCCAAAGTTATGTTCTCTGATGAAAGTAAATTTTGCATTTCCTTTGGAAATCAAGGTCCCAGAGTCTGGAGGAAGAGAGGAGAGGCACAGGATCCACGTTGCTTGAAGTCCAGTGTAAAGTTTCCACAGTCAGTGATGGTTTGGGGTGCCATGTCATCTGCTGGTGTTGGTCCACTGTGTTTTCTGAGGTCCAAGGTCAACGCAGCCGTCTACCAGGAAGTTTTAGAGCACTTCTTGCTGCTGACCAACTTTATAGAGATGCAGATTTCATTTTCCAACAGGACTTGGCACCTGCACACCAGTACCTGGTTTAAGGACCATGGTATCCCTGTTCTTAATTGGCCAGCAAACTGGCCTGACCTTAACCCTATAGAAAATCTATGGGCTATTGTGAAGAGGAAGATGCAATACGCCAGACCCAACAATGCAGAAGAGCTGAAGGCCACTATCAGAGCAACCTGGGCTCTCATAACACCTGAGCAGTGCCACAGACTGCTGGACTCCATGCCACGCCGCATTGCTGCAGTAATTCAGGCAAAAGGAGCCCCAACTAAGTATTGAGTGCTGTACATGCTCATACTGTTCATGTTCATACTTTTCAGTTGTCCAATATTTCTAAAAATCCTTTTTTTGTATTGGTCTTCAGTAATATTCAAATTTTCGGAGATACTGAATTTGGGATTTTCATTAGTTGTCAGTTTTAATCATCACAATTAAATGAAATAAACATTTTCAAATATCATCTGTGTGGAATGAATGAATATAATATCCAAGCTTCACTTTTTGAATGGAATTACTGAAATAAATAAACTTTTTGATGATATTCTAATTATATGACCAGCACCTGCGTATATACAATATACAAATTGACAATATGAACAGTATTAACAGCTCTGAAATAGAGAATGATGAATAAATAATAAGTGGTAACCAGTAAACAGGTGGCTGATTAGAGACAGAGTTACTGGGTTATTGCACAGGAGTCAGAAATCAGCTGTTCATCAGAGTGATGGCTTGCGGGAAGAAACTGTTCCTAAGTCTGTTAGTTTGGGTGTACAGTGCTCTGTAGTGCCTACCAGAGGGGAGAAGCTGGAACAGGTTGTGTCCGGGATGAGATGGATCCGCAGTGATGTTTCCTGACTGTTTCCTTACTCTGGAAATGTGTGTGTGTATATATATATGTATGTATAAGTCCTGAATAGAGGGCACCATTCTGAAGGACTGTACGTCTGCTCCTGTCCTTTTTAGTGGCAGATCCAAAACAGACAGTGATGGATGTGCAGAGGACAGACTGGATGATGGCTGTGTAGTGGATCAGCAGCTCCTTAGGCAGGTTGAGCTTCCTGAGCTGGCGCAGGAAGTACATCCTCTGCTGGGCCTTCTTGATGATGGTGTCCGTGTTGGGCTCCCACTTCTGGTCCTGGGATATAGTGGATCACAGAAACCTGAAGGATTCCACAGCAGACACAGAGCTATAGAGTATGGTGATGGGAGGGTAAGTGGGGGGGCTCCTCCTGAAGTCTACATTCATCTCCACAGTTTTGAGTGTGTTAAGCTCCAGGTTGTTCTGACTGCACCAGAGAGCCAGCTGATCAACCTCCCGTCTGTAGGCCGACGACCGTTGTGTCGTCAGCAAACTTCAGGAGTTTCACAGATGTGTCTCCTGAGGAGCAGTCATTGGTGTTCTCTACAGCGTTCTTCTGCTATTTGTCGATCAACACGATGTCTGGTTGGTTAGTCATCACCAGTTTGTCATTTTGGATCTTGAAGTCCCAGAGGATCTTAGCTCTGTCATTCTCAACTACCTTAGGAGGTGTCTTCCATTTTGACCTTGGGACTTTTAGCCCATACTCATGGCAGATGCTCCTGTACAGGCATACAGCTTGACAAACTATCTTCCTTCTCTTCTGGACCTGTACTCCTCGAGGACTCTGAGGCGTGCAGGAAAGATTGCAGCTGACGCCTCCCACCCCGGACACAAACTGTTTCAGACTCTCCCCTCTGGCAGGAGGCTGCGGTCCATCAGGACCAAAACCTCTTGCCACAAAAACAGCTTCTTCCCGTCTGCAGCTAGCCTCATTAACAAGGCCCGGGTCCCCCACTGACACTCCCCCCTTGCAAACGATACAAATGTCTCTGCACATGTAAATACTGTTTCATCTTGTGTCGGGCTCAGACCTGGCACGTTGCACATATTTGTTGTTGATTGTTGATCTTTGTTGTTGTATATTTTTATGTTGTCAGTTTATATATTTATTATGTACACAATATTCTCTTCCGTTGCGTTACTTCTGCACGGGACAGACCCAAAATAATGCACATGTATATATCTGCAAAGTTGTTCTTCTATTCCATATTTATATATTTCTACATTTATTTATGTTGACTGTATGCCTACGTGTAGCACCTTATCACCACAGCAAATTCCTTGTATGTGTAAAACACTACTTGGCAATAAAGCTCCTTCAGATTCTGATTCCATTATCCATGTATGTGGCATTGAGTCGTAGGCTTTCTTGTAGTCAGCCCAGGCGGTGCACGGATTGGTCTGCCTGGTCTTGCAGTCTCGAGTGACTGCTCTATCAACCAGTAGCTGGTGCTTGGCTCCCCTGGTATTACTACCCATTCCCTTCTGGGCCCTGTCCATGTATTGAGCCACGTGCCTACTCATCTTAGCTATGATGCCTGACAGGAGCTTCCATGTTGTGCAGAGGCAGGTTATTGGTCGGTAGTTGGATGGGATTGTTCTCTTCTGGGGATCCTTCATGATCAGGACTGTCCGTCCTTGGGTTAACCATTCTGGATGCGTCCCATCCATCAGCAGTTGGTTCTTTGTTTGGCAGTTTCCAGAGCCTCAGGTATCGACAGCTTGTTGTATTTCTTAGGTAGCCCCTTCCTTGCACCTTTCTGTAGCTCTGAGAGCTGACTAACCTCTCTTCGGGTTGCCTTGATCTTGGCCTCTAGCATTCTCCTCCATGGGGGGTAATGCTCTTTGTGATTTGTATCATTTAAAGCTCACTAACTAAGGAGCGAAGAGTGTCAGATGCCTGCAGCTGTTTTTCATGTTGCTTTCTGTGGAAATTTAGTTATAACGTTACAATGCAGTGGTTAGTTGTGACAGCCATTCTGTTCCCACCAGCAATGCATTCGCGTGCACACACACATGCATTGCTGGCGGTATGTAAACTGATTTGATAGACATGCCCTGAAGGTAATGATATAGCTACATGTGAAAAAGACACGGTCAAACTACAAAAAGGAGTTTTCTTGGCAATGTCGTTGACTAGCACGCATCAGCTAGATTGCTCAGACCATAAAGCTGCTGTTAGCGGCTTGCTGTGCAGTGACGTGACAGACACAGACACTCTTACTCTGCTATATGGCACCAAATTACTTCATTGATGAAAAATGCGATACCGCATACCGCGTTGTTGACCCCCAACATATTGCCGCGGTAGAAATTACTTCACCGCGACAGCCCTAGACAGCCCTATTGATCTCTTTAGTCAATGTGTTCTTGGACTGGTTATACAGGACTCTGTTCCCACTTCTGAAGGCCTCCTCTTTGGTCTGATGAAGCTGCCTGAGTTTCGCTGTGAACCAGAGTTTTTGGTTGTTTGTGCGGAAGGTTTTAGTTTGTACACGTCCTCACAAAAACTGATGTAAGATGTCACAGTGTCTGTTAGTTCATCCAGGTCAGTGGCCATTACAGTCAAAGCAGGCCAGTACAGTCAAAGCAGGCCTGTAAATCCAGCTTTGACTGGTTGGTCCATCTTTTCACAGTCATTACAACAGGTTTAGCAGATTTCAGTTTCTGCCTGTATGTCAGGATAAGATGAACCAGGCAGTGATCAGAGAGTCCCAAGGCTGCACGGGGAACACAGTGATAAGTGTCCTAATGAAGTGTAGCAGTGGTCTACTGTGTTAGTGTCCCTGGTGGGACACTTATTATGCTGTCTGTGCTTTGGAAGTTCATGACTGAGGTTTGCTCTGTTGAAGTCCCAGAGAACGATGAGCAGGGAGTCTGGATGTTTTATCTCCACGTTAGTTATCTGGTCGGCCAGGTGTAATAATGCCTCACTAATGCCTCGTGCAGACCACACAATTTTCTGTGTCAGCCGATGGCCATGCCATTCACACTACACAACTTGCCATCTTGTGACGGGAGTCTTGAAGTCGCTGTGGCATTATGTGGCGTTACCGTTACAGTATTCGGTAAAACAGAGGGTGGCAGATCTGCAGAAGTCCAAGTTCATTCTTTTGTTGGCCAGAGAGCGGACATTCGCCAGGTGGATAAAGTGCGAAAACCAAGCCGTGGTATAAATCAGTTTAACACTTTAATAACGAAGCTAATCACAACCCACTGTCAGCTACAGCTAAACAGTTACATGTCATGTTATTATAATGTAGCATTGCATTTGAAGAGACTGCTAGCAAAGTAAAAAAAAGTACTGTTAGCCAGTATTTAGCCAGTGTTTGATGCACATACAGCTGGGCTCCCACTCATTTTTTTGACCCCAGCTTGCTCTTCATCTTATCCAATTTTCTCAACAATACCCAACACTTTTGAAACCATACTAGCCAGAGCTGAAACACAAACCTTAAACATTTGCAGGCAAATCAGGCTAGCAAGCATGTCAACTTCAAAATCTGAACCAAAGACTTTATTCTACCATATAAAAGAGAACAAAACATTAATCTATAAACCTAAAAAAAAGCTCCTACAGTTAGCAGCCAGCAGTGACTAATCCCTTTGGAAGATAATGCAACTGTACTGCAGTATCCTTCTGCCTCCTTCACAGCAGAGCTGTGTATAACTTATGTTATTGTTACACACTTGAATTATTGTCTTTTGTCTATACAACCTGTGCTACCATGTGAAGTAACTCGGTGGCGTGTTCACAACGCTGTAGCAACATAACCGAGCAAACGTGTTTTCCAGGATGCATGGGAACCCTTTACCAGGCCCGGATTAAGAAGTCAGACGCCCCTGGATCACAATGTCTTGTAGGGCCCCAACCCGCCGACCCACACACACACATGTGCACAATGAAGGTTTTGATTATAGGGTATTATTTGTTGTAAACACATCTAGTTTATGACCAATTTATCAAGACAATATTTTTCGGCTGATATGAGCTAACTGCATTTAAATTGGTCTCTGCGTTTATAACAGAGAAACGGAGAGACAGATCTTTCAATCACGTCATGCGTGTTGCATAGTTTCACCAGAAGGTGCTCTGCAACTCCCCTGTTGATAACAGCGCCACAAATCCACCACAAAACAAAGCAATCAGCTGACCAGAGTCAAGGAGAGCATCCAGAACCACCAATGGAGTTCAAGATGATTTTGTCATTTGTCACGTGAAATACATTACTTAAATAATAAAAATAACAATCATCACTTCTCCTGTTAGCCCAAATAAGCCTGACAACATTCATGACCATACCAACCCACCCAATTGTCCTGGGAGACTCCAGTTTTTCATTGCCCTCTTCCAGTTTCCTCCTGAGCCACAGCAGTATGTTACAATAGGTGGAGGCTATGCTGCTGACAAACATGATTGTAGATTTATTTCTGAAACAGTGTGGCCGTTCTAGTGAAGAGTCCTGTCATTTATCCCTAGTTCCTCACTTATTTGCTGACTTGCTTAAATGTTCTCTGATATTGCTGACAGCAGCTAACGCTGCCCATTGCTAAATTAGATTTGCCAAAAAGCTAACTAATGCCATGTTTATCAGTGGAAAAGTGTTAACGTCAGCAAGCGGTTATTATAGCGTTTAACTTATTCTAAATATACAGTCCAAACCACATGGGACATGTAAATAAACTTGAACTGAACGAGTATCTAACACAGTTTCCAGCCAAACAAAGTTATCAAGCTCCTCTTTCAAATGTGCAACGGTGTGAAAAAAGTTGTAGATAATCATGTAGTGGTTGAGAAATGGTTTCTCGCAGCTTTAAAATGAAAGTGTGCTGGTAAAAGAATAAAGTAGATGAGAATATTCTATTCTTCTCTCTGCATGTTCAAGCAGCAAATATTAATTGATGTAAAGTTGTTTACATTTTCAGTTGCTGAGACTGTAATCTGAGGCTTTTTTAACATAATCCATTCAGCAATTATAGCCCACATACATAACAGCTTTCAATATCAGCCTGTTCTAAGTAGTAGTTAGTAGTCCCTACAGGAAACGGGTCTACTATCCAAATCATTTTCAAAATCAAAATATCAGCTTATAAATCAGCTCTTTTTCACTTTAATATTAGTTGGGCTCATACAGGATAAACACCTGTACACATCCTCCATCATACAGGATTTACACTGATAAACACCTGTACACATCCTCCATCATACAGGATTTACACTGATAAACACCTGTACACATCCTCCATCATACAGGATTTACACTGATCAACACCTGTACACATCGGACAGGATTTACATCTCAGGGCATCCAATACCTACGCTTCCAGAAAAAGTGACAAAGCATAGTTATTTCACTTCAGCGTCTGTGGGTGCTTCTAAAGTCTCTTATTTGTCGTTTCCTCGCTCCTCACTACTCACTTGAACTGGAAGTTGTTCTGCTCCGCCATCTTTCAGACCGCCCCAAAGCTCTTATTTAAAGCTCCGAGGAGCTCCGAGCGATCTCTGAGGAGCTATGAGTGAGGATACACCTGCACTGGTGTATCCTCACTCCTTTGCGGAAGTATTTTACTGACCGACACGCCCCCTTATTTGGTAGCCGTTATATTGATTGGATGCTGCAGCTGATCGGACTGATCTGATACATCACAACAGATAATTAAACTGTAAAAGTGTAGGCCTATCACTGCAAAGTCTTAGGCTATATTTGATTTGTTTCATGATTCACTGTCTAGTTACAATCTTTCTTCAATTATTAGAAAGAGTTTTCTTTCTTTTATTTCTCCCATCAACTTTTATAATGGAGACAATTAAAGTGAGAGAGAGTTGGAGAGTCTGTCGGCAAGACACAAGTTTTACATAATTTATTGTCATTTCTATTCAGCCACATGAGGCTGATTATTCCTGTGTCCTAGTCCAAATAGATGGTAAAAAAACATAAAAACACGTACGTAAACAGGTAAGGAGTCGGACAAGCTGCTAAACTGCACTTAATTCTGTAATGAAGCAATCCAAGGAAAATAAAGCCTGCACATCCAGCCATCTCACCCACTGCATCTGGTGAAAGCAGCCAGCGGCTTAGCAAGTAAAATCAGCTGAACAAAGTGTGAATGAAAGCCTCAAAAACTTGTTGGATTAATATGATTGAACGCAGTGATCAGTAACAAGTGATGTGACTTGCACTTGTTAAAGGATATCAGAAGAGGAAATAAGCGTAAAACCAAAAACTGAGCGTCGACTTTGATATGAGTTACATCATTTCAAGACACCATGATCATGTTCTGGGTTATTCAATAACAAATTCACAATCAGAATCAATAAATCTAAATGCATATAATATAAGCATTTTACCAGTAGAAATGATCCTGTGCCTCTGAGAAGGACTTACAGCAACCTATAATTATTCATGTGCAGGTGTTTGTTAAACAGGTAACAGCTGCAGGGAGAATCATGCTGCTCTGCTTGTTAACCGTGAGACTTTAGTAGTTCCAACACAGTACACGCCATCAAAAGTCTCTACAGCTGCTGGAGCCGAATGACAGCTGATCCAGCTGAGATCAGCTGCCACCATCATCAGAAACGGATGTCGCTTCACGTGACGCTTCAGAGGAAAGGACGTCTCATGTCTCTAAAAACATATTTCCTTGTTCACTCTCTCCTGGCTTGGTTTCCTTGCGTCTCTCCATGAATCCCCAGTGGGCGGGAAAAAGACGCAAGTGAGGGAAATGTGGATGGAATTAAGAGACTTGAGAAGCACCCTGTATGAGACAGCCCGGAAGTGCTAGCTAGCTAGCTACATTTGTGTTAAAGGTGTTGACAGGCCCCCAAAGCCCCCTTACCTTAACCATCAGAAATGTTAGTGCCTAAACCTAAGTCAATGACTTTATGGATGCTAACCCCACAGCTGTGCACTTCGGCCCGCTAGCAGGTAAGGTTAGCCTCCTTTGCGTTGCGGTGACGTAGCGTCAAATAATTACTCTTTGTCATGCTGTCTGAAAGTGTCGGTAATGACACACTGAGATGAGAATGCGTTGGATCAACACCCGTACACATCCTCCATCATACAGGACTTAAGTTACACCGCATGATTGCAACAATGCTTTCCTGGAATAGCTGCAACAACATTATTCCATTCCCCTGCTTACTGTAAATCACTGTCATATGCAAGCACATACTGCCTCACCTCTACCACTCTATTTCTATGAATCAGATTCTTCCATAATTCAAACACAAACACAGATACAGTACATGTGCTACGTCACTGTCGCCACGTAAAGGCAACCCTCTTTCACAGAAATGTTCTTTTTAATTTTCGCTGTTGGAGCTTTTTTTCAAGTATAATTTCTCCAAGTTTGTACAGTAAAACATTATGATATTTGTACCAGTGATAGTGGAGGACACTAGGAAGGAGATGATATGACAACAGTGATGTCACCTATTAAGGAATTGTTTTAGTCAAAGGTCAAAGTTCACATAAATGTTAACTGTCTGTTTACTTTTCGCTGTGTTGTTTTTTTTAAGATCATAATTTCTCATAGATGGTACAGTAAATTGTTATGATATATGTACCAGTAATAGTAGGTGCCACTAGGAAGCAAAATATATGAAATTGGTGCAAAGAAATGTTAACTGTTTGTTTACATTTTGCTTATTTGTTTTTAGTGGACAATTTCTCCATTTTAGCTAATACCCATTGGATAATCCTGCACAAACCTTTACATGTGGTTTGTATGTATTTTATGCTCATAAATAAGGTGAACAGTAGGATGAATTGATGTCGTTTTAGATGCCTCAGTCGAGCAAATTTGAGTTCAGAGTTTAATGTATTGTTATCACGTTTGTTGCCTGATCCACAGTCATTGGAGCGTTTTCAGCGCAACCATTCACCACCAATCGCCAGCATTCTATCCCTGGCAGACACACACTGACTAAAGATCACATTAACACTATTGAACTCCGACTTCACGAGTAGCAGCTGAATGACGTCACACAACAATGGCAGCGCCCATGGAAGCACACATTGTAAATGGTAAACCATAAACTAAAAGACAAAGTATTAGTATAGTATAAAATAATACATACTAGTATCAAATAGTAAAATTCGTTCTGCATGTAAAGTGATTTAGAAATATTTTGTCGAAGTTATTAGATAGCTGGTTACAGTAAACAATGTGTGAAAGTCATCTTTTCTACTCAAAAGTTATTCAGGAAAACGTTAAAAATGTGAAAACATTTGGAAATATAGCCTACAACTTTTGCTGACTTTTGAGGATTACCAACTGATGTAGCTAGAAGGATACACAGTTAACGAGTAACGTATATTTATCAGTTGTTTTTTATAAAATGGCCATCCTTTTAATTAACACCAAGTGCACTGCTGAGGGTTTAACCGTTATAAACTTGCCAAAGAAACGAGTTTGTCACGGTCAGCCATGTTTATTGTTTACATTTGGGGTCATGCACCACCATGCACCTGAAACGCTTTGAGGTCGGAAGTCGGATATTCAACTTGGAAATTTCTGAGTTAAGAGGAGTCTGGACAGCAGGGGTTGTAGCCATAGACAGTAAAAGTGGGGAAAAAAGTGGACGTAGTCATCGTGACATCACCCGTTGGTTTGTGGACTGCCGTTTTGAAGCCTCAAGTTTGACTGGTGCCGCCATGTTGATTTTTTGCAACCAGCGGCACCGGACGTGACCACATTTGGAAGAGACTGTGGAGCCAACGGCTCCGCGTGGAGCTAGCTAGCTTGCTTAGCTAGGTGCATCTGTAAATCAGGTTAACTGTCATTTTCCTGGGATGATAATTTTAACAGGTTTCAAACTAAATGTACTCACCAGAGAAAATTAACAGTGAACTCCTAAAACAGTGAACTCCTGGCTTTTTCATCAGCGCTGGTTTTATTTACACAGTGCCGTGGGTACGAGTCACTCTAGCCTGATTGACAGGTTGCCATGATAACGACTTGTCAATCACAGATCATTCCCGCCCTGAAGCACTTTATGGTCTATTTTCCTATAATGGGACCATAATTTACTTAATGAACATCATGTTGTTTTGAAGAAGACTTGAAACTAGCGATTGAGACCATAAACTCATTATGAAAGTGTTTACTGAGGTAATAAATCAGGTGAGAACTAGGGTTAATTTTCCATTATTTCTAATAGAGCCAGACTTATTTTTGCAACCAGAGGAGTCATCCCCTGCTGGCCGTTCAATAGATTGCAGGTTTAAGGGACTTCCGCATTCGCTTCAGTTCTCAGACCCGAAGCTTCCCGCTTGGTTGTAACCAATTCTGTGGTCTGGTCGCTGCCACACCGACCACTAGTCAATGGCGTGCAGACTACTGGTCACTAACACTAGGGGAGCTACAGATTGTGGTAGCTGCCACACGGACCACAGGTCGCTACCACAGTTTCTGGGGAAGGCCCCTTTCTTGTCCTTGTCACACAAATTGTGACTGTACACATTAAAAAAGGGTCAGTTTCAAGTTTTTATACAGTCTATGTTTCCATAGTATAGTGACCTTAGATAATTTAAATTATCTCAACTGGCAGATAATAGAACTCCTTTTGTCTAATAGAGGGGAATGGATGTGTTGAGGAATTTTCTACTGTCTCAGGCTTAAGAATGAACTTGAACAAATCTGTTTATTAGGCTACCACTTCAGGAATGTGAACTATCAAAAGTTAATGGTATCCCTGAGAAGAACCCAGTTATATACCTGGGTGTGATAAGAATGAAAAACTCAGCAATGATCTAAACTTCAGCCCTGTGATTGAACAAATAATGAACAAGTTCAACATGTGGTGGATGAGGGATCTTTCACTGAATGGCAGAGTTATACTATCTAAAGCTGAGGGAATATCCAGATCTATGTATACTTATCACTGGAACTGCCTACTGAAATATACAAAGAATTGGATAAGATCTTATTTAATTTCATTTGGACGAACAAATGTCATTATTTAAGGACAGATACCCTATGCAACATAAAAATGAAGGTCTGGAGGTTTTATGTTTTGAAACCTTAAATAACACTTTCAAAAGTTAAAGGGCTAACTAGGTTGATAAAAAAGACAACATTTGGAACCCCTTCCATAATTAAGTAGAGTATTTAATTTAATAGGAGGAAGTAAATTTCTACTAAAATTTCAACTATAAAATTGATAAATTACCTGTTAAATTATCATAGCTCTACTGGCCTGGAAATTAATATACAAACATAAGTTTAACCTACAAATTACAGCATTTGGAACAACAAGAATATTGTTAGTATTTTTATTCATTAGCATGGTAGTCTGCATTTATCTTATAGACAGATATTTTTGAAAGTATTTTATTCAAGCGCATGATTGCCGTTACTGTTCAGTTTAAAAACACCAAAGTATGAAGAAGACATAGCGAACCAGACTTAATCGTTTAATTTGGAACCAGGCGGGAAGGCATGAGACGGAAGGCTCCAGGCTGCAGCCATACAGTCTGGGGTTGCTGCCACATATGGTTATATCCTATACAGTAATACATCTTTATCGTTGTTCTTTGTTAAATATACTATTTTATTGATTATACCTATATTCTTATTTTTGCACAGTATATTGCAGTTTTGTGTGGTTATATCTACAGTTATAATGTTTTTGCTGTACAGTATTCTGAAGTTTGTGTTACATGTGCAGATTTTTTTGAACTTGTTTTTTGCAGTTATACAGTACAAGTAGTTATTCAGAGATACATCACAGACATAAATGTCCTACAGGACAGTCCCTGGACATCAATGTTATTTATTTATTTAAAAGGGACAGAGCATATTAGTGAACTTTGTAGTGAAAATGTCAGCTGTAGCCAGAAAGCTAGTTTTCATCTGTAGTCCCTGGCAGGTCAATACAATACAGACATCAAAAAGGTACTACAAAAGAATAATACAATCCACCACAATAAAAATCCCATTTCAATATTGTCACAATTTGTTTTACTGTGTGAAGTTTGTGCGAGAACACATGCACATAAGACGACTGCTGCCTCCCGCGAACCCGATGACATCGTCCATGTTGTCCGTGTTTCATTTCAGACATCATCCGATGGAAATTTTCACTTCAGACATCGCCCAACCCTATTAGATAGTAGAACACTACCATTCAGTGAAAGATCCCTCATCCACCACATGTTGAACCTTTTCATTATTTGTTCAATCACAGGGCTGAAGTTTAGATCATTGCAGAGTTTTACATTCTTATCACACCCAGGTATATAACTGGGTACTTCTCAGGGATACCATTAATCTCTGATAGTTCACATTCTTTAAGTGGTACCCTTATAAACTGATTTGTTCAAGTTCATTCTTAAGCCTGAGACAGTAGAAATACTCAACACATCGAATTGCTTTGATCCATTCCCCTCTATTAGACAAAAAAAATGTTGTATAATCTGCCAGTTGAGATAATTTAAATTATCTAAGGTCACTATTCTTTGGAACCATAGACTGTATAAAAATTTGAAACTGACCTTTTTAATGTGTACAGTCACAATTTGTGTGAACAGAATGGGGCCTTCCCTAGAGACTGTGGTAGCGACCAGTGGTCCAGGGCGGTTTTGCTCATTAGGGCAATCGGGCAACGAACCACCAAACCGGGAAAGGTAGGGGAATTTTCTAACGCTTTCTACCACACTGTTTGATTGGTTGTGACTAGTTTTTGTGTTTTTGACACAGTTTGCCTCTGAATGTCGTTATCCAATCAGCGTCAAGTCGCGTCCCGTGGAGCCCATTTCGGGCGATTTCAGTCTGGTTGAAAATCGCCCAGATCTCTCTCATAGACTTTCATGTTAAGGCAGTTTTTTTTTTCGAGCTGCGGTTTGCACTTATGTGTTTACGTCATGCGCCCAGCAGCAGAGCTACGCTTCTGCCACCTGAAAACGACTTGGCAGTCCTCCAGCTGCTAAAAGCAGCTGCGGTTTCAACAAAACATTCAGGTTGAAAATTCAACCGTGGTGCTTTTTTGAGAGATGCAGTGACTGAACCAGCGGTGAGTAAGACATACAGTAGTATAAATAAGACATGCAATTTAATCTTGTTAAGCTATGAGGAGAGGAAAAGTCTGCCAGCCTCTAGGCTAATTTATGCAGTGTAAAACGCCATAGAAGCTAATAACTGTGAATATAAAAAATAAAAAAAACAAATATTGATAGTTATTATTAAGCCGACTTTTAACCTTATGTTAAATGTGCTTCATGTGTGGAAGTGGTCAATATAAAATTACCTTTACAGCACTTAACCAGTAACAATTATTTTATGTTTTTGTCTTTTATTGCCATAAACCGCAGAAGAAAGAGGAGGTAGCATGATGGCCATCACTTGCATCTTTGTCAGAAGAGGAGCAGAATAGTTGATCACTACTGAAAGTTCATTCATTGTAGACACTGACAATGAACTTCAGGATGTAGCTGTTCACAAATACTGTACAGTATGTAGCCTAACGAATAATCCTTGTGTAGCTGGCTTAGACCATGGAACTGGTCACCCTAGCAATCATCGCAAAAATTCCCCCCCCTGACAGATTTGGCAGGAACCGCCACTGCAGTGGTCTGTGTGGCAGCGACCAGTGATCGTGGCATACCTGCAAATATCACTGCCGTACAAATGCTTACTCTCCAACAGCACTACTAACAACAGGGATCAATAAAGGCCAACTTAAAACGCAATGTGAATTGTGACGTTAAGCTCGGAGCCCAGTTCACTGGGTCCAGGTCACTGCTGGGGCTCAGCCTGCCAGCTGCTCTCAATCACACACAGAGCATTTCTGATGTTTCACCTTATTTACCATACCTTATTTTTTAATATTTAATGAACAAAAATCTTTTAACAGTCCATATAGAAAACATATGTGGACTTGCCCCCGCCCTCATTGTTTACCAGTCTATAGCCTATGGTTTCTATCAGGACATGATGAACCTGGTTTACCAAGTTTATGGATGGTCTGCACAACCAGTAACCAACCTGCAGCATCTTTCTAAACAGCAGCAGGCCACGCAGCCCGCATCTGCAGAGTCCGAGTTTCTGCATCACATGAGGCGAGGGAAGCCGGACCAGAGTCCTGGTTTGGCGGAAACAACCCGGGAAGCATCAAGAACAGATTCAACCGGCTCAGAGTGTTGACTGCATTGTGGTTAGCCCTGCTTGGACTCTGCACCTGCCAATAACAGGGCCTCCATGGGCCGTTTCATTCATGTAAACCCAGAGGGCGGTCGCGCTTCAGCCCGGCACAAAGTCTCGTGCAGCCGGTGCGTTTCTTTCCATCCAAATCCCGGTTATTTCCTCTGAAACGCGGCGTTATCTTTTCCTGTAACCATTCCTCAGACAGTCAACAAACCGAGCGGCGACAGTTCACCGTCCCCACAGCCCAGCACCAGCCCCGGCGCTGATCTGCGTGTTGCTGCATCAACCAACGAGCGGTACCTCTATCTGAGCCCGACGACCGGACCACTAACCTGTTTTCAGCGGTGATGGTGCTGCAGACTGGAGGTCCGCTCCGCCGCTGCCACACCGTCCTCCATCTTCCCTGTAGCGGCTGCAGTCTGGAAGTGTGTGTGTGTGTGTGTGTGTGCGCGCGCGCGCCAGCCTCCCGGCCCCTCCTTCCTCCCCCCCCCCCACCGCCACCGTCACATCATTATAGGACACAACAAGCCTGTCCTCTGTGGGCCTGTCCAGACGGGTAGTAGGCTGCTGGAGCAGTTTGGAGTATTTCTCATCCGTGTCAGGGTTAACAACCTTCAGGAATATGGAAATCCATATTCATTCAAAATCAGACCTTATGAAATAATCATTTAAACCAGAGAAAAGTATGAAATAACTGTTTCTTAATCTGTATAAAAATGAAATAAGGGATATAGGCGTTATATTTCATAAATGTTTATATTCCCCAAAACGTAAGGCTTCACTATTCTAGGGCTGTTTTTTTTTATTCATGTTCATGAAACGCTAAACCACTTATTTTCATTTCATTGTCTGTTTTGCTTTAAAAACCTTAACATTTCAAGATATTTAGTCTGAAACATGCTAGAATCAGCCCTCAAGCCCCAACGTGCAATGTGTGTACTTGTCATGTCATTAAAGCTGCTGTAAGCCACATAAACATGAGAGGAAGGCTAGATGCTGCATTATAGAAGGAAAAACACATGTTTGTCAAGCATGGATTTGGCTTATTTCCTTACTTGCTAAAGCAATTCATCTAAAAATGAATAAAAACAGGAAACGCAAATTAAAGCTGCAAACTAGTAGAGATAAGCAGATGCTACCAAACATCCAAAGCGTGTTTCACTCCTGTGGATCGCGCGGTTTCAGTACATTGTGTCAAAAGAAGAATACCACATCACATGACATTCCAAGCATCCAATGCCACTGGTGCTTTGAAAAGCGTTTATCAGTTTGACAGCTATAGAAATATGGTGATGTACATGTACTGTGCAGGTGTGGAAAGTTCAGACTGAGTGCCACTGTGGTCTCATGTTTTTAGATTTCATGGTTGACGTGACATTTCATATGAATGTGTGAGTGATTCAATTCATTAAATTAGCCTGTTACTTTTATTACATTACTACTTGGTATCAGGAGGAAATGTCAAGTTCTGTACAAAAGTTTTAGGATTACCATTCAAAACAGTATCAGTTCATCTAGGTACACTTGCACATAGTTTTTGAAGGAACTCAGCAGGCAGGTTGGCCCAAACATCTTGAGACCTCCCCTTCTGTGGATTTAGGCAGCCCCAGTTGCTTCTCTTTCCATGTTATTCCAGACAGACTGGATTAGTTTGAGATCAGGGCTCTGTGGGGTACAAACTACAGAACATTTTTACTAAGGTAACCAAGATGGGGCACTGAGCTAGCATGGAGTGGCCATACTGGGAGAACCTTCATGAATGGTGCAGAATGTGAGAGTGAAGAAGAAGAGCTGGGATTTGTGGGTATTTATGGAAATGCTGGTGATGACATGGTTTATGTGTGGTCCTGCTCCTGAAACTCTGCTATTTAGCTCCAGTAAGTGAATTTTAAAACTGATGTTAGCATTCACCATTTAATATCAGACCGTTGTTTTGATTTGTGACAGTTTTCTATTCCTGTTCTATTTCAACCTATTTTAGTTTCTAGGAACCTCCGGTAATTTTAGCATAACATCCATTTTAAAATCAGTAATTGTTTAGGAAAAGTCAGTTACACATTTTTATGAGCCATTCTCATTGGAGAGAAATATTCAGCGTATAACATCAGGTAGCCTATACTGTATAATCATAAAAAAGACACGGCAAAAATAATGATTCATTTGACTATTTATTTAAATAAATAATTACAATATAAATGAAATACAACCAGCTGAGGCTTACAATCCAAGGCAGTGCCACAGGCCAAACATAAATAAAGGGTTAAATTGTTTCATTTTATCAATAAATTTATGATAACTGCAAACAATTGTAACATAAACCTAACACACCTTACCTGGAAATAAGTATTTACTGTTAAGTGAGATGAGGTAATCTAAAAGTAGTCTTGGCAGTGGGAATATTCAAGCCATGGATCCTGCTTATACCAGCCACTCTGGAAGCACCTCTTCCTGTTACCTTGCAGTGCCGAGGAAACACTTTCAGATGAGGCTGTGTTGGACCTGCTGCTCTTGACTGCAAATAATGATCAAAATCAATCCATCACTGTGAGGCTAACTGGTGCAAAGTATCAATGCATTGTCACATCATTTTATAAGGCATGTCATAGAAGCAAGAATGTAATTTAAATTACATTCAAAAGGATTAATTACAAAGTTACAACTTGTTCCCTGATAATTACATAATATTGTGCATGCTAAAGTGTGGGTTTGCTCTTTATTAGCACATCGATATCATACACTGTGCAAGAGTGGTTTTTGAAAAGTGTTTTTTTTAAATAAATGAAATATGAGCACAAAAAACAAGTAACTATTCATGAAACTCAGAAAATGAAGCAACACAATTTGACATATTATGAGGTGAGGCAGGTGGTGCTCCAGACTCATGATCTCCCACAACTTTCTCTTGTGGATGTGGCCAGTCTGCTGAAGGTGAAGCTGCAGTGTCTGAATATACAGAGACATCAGTAGGTTGGAGGCAGGGGTGGATTGGCTCACCTTTCTTTCTATTAAATGGACTTACAAGATGCTTAATAATTTTTCAACTTAAACCTCATCACTTTCTACAGTCACCCTATTTGCATGGTCCAGGAAGTCTGGCCTCCTGGTTTTGACAACTTTATTTTTTTATGTTCTTCTTCAGCCTCCTTTTCGTCAACGTTTTTTCATTGTGTTGGTTTGGTTCCTACATCTGGTAAATGTGACCACATTACGGTGGTAGCTAGATAGCTAAATGCTAAAAACATTCCAAGCACAAGCGGCTTTCACACAGTGTTATTTTCCAGAAGTATTATGCCAATATGCCGGCTCATTGTGCTGTATGAAAGGTGGGGAGGTGGAGAAGGGGTCCAATTTGATCTGCCTCTGACCTGGGAACGTTGGTAGTAATAGAGACGGAACGATGTGTGTATGAAAAGCCACAGTCAGCATGCCGTTGTTGTATTGACACGCAACATATTTTTCTACGCTGGAATTATGCCGCAAATGTTTGTTCAGTATGAATGAGTGAATGCGGCATATTGGCAGATACTCTTTCTGTGTTTATTGCAGGATCTCTGTATGAAAGCAGCTACACTCTCCCCTCTTTCCCTTCCGACTCCCAACGTCCATCCCTTTACAAATCTACACCAATCAAACACAAGTAACATGAAACAAAAGTAAACGACAACCAATGAACCTCCATAATGATCCCTGCATAGCGGGGACCAATTTAAGTGCGACATGCAACAAGCAGGAACTGTTAGTTGCCGTCAAATAGATATTATATCTGCCAATAACAGATATAATATCTGTTGGAAACCAACATTTGGCACTTGGCGGGTGTTAATTTCCCCTCCTGTTTGGAGGGTTCATGTCTTCTGATTTGTACTCTCTCGCTCTGCATTGCTGGTGGAGCTTGAACAATATTTGTGTGTGTGTGATGATGATTTCTATTAAAACTATTTTTAACAAATCTTCTTTTTCCACAGCAATATTTGATCAGATGATTGTACCTGAGTGCATGGGCATAAATTTAATTTAAAGGTTCAGTGTGTAATATTTCTGAGGATCTATTAATAGAAATGCAATATAAGATCCATAACTATGTTTTCAGTGGTGTGTAAAGACCTTATATAATAAACCTTTATGTTTTTATTACCTTGAAATGAGCCATTTATATCTACATAACCGTGGGTCCCCCTTACATGGAAGTTGCCACATTGCATTGTCATGTTTCTACAGTAGCTGAAAACGGACAAACAGCGCTACAGAGCACGTTTCATCACTACGTTCTTCTTGTTCTACTTCTGGTAGAATTCAGGCAGTGCAGACACTCATCACTGTGTTGAATACGTACGTTAGAAGAAGAAGAAGTTGCAGAAGGTGTCGGTGAATAAGTTTTGCATCAGAACAATATTTTCAACCATTAGATGGTGGAGCAGAATATAGTATATAGTATTGACTTGCATTAATATGCTATTTGGTTAGCTCAGTTTGTGAGGTGCAGGACTTGCTACCCAAGGGCTGAGTGTTTGACCCCACCTTGGGACAACTTTTTTTTTTCTCTCTCTCTCTTCAACAAACGGATTCTGCAGCGAATTTTTCTCAGATCTCGGCACTGTTTTTGTTTCAGTGTTTGATCCGCATCCATCAACCTACGGACGCTTTTAGGGACATTTAGGGGAATCCTGAGGGCTCTTTCAGAGCTGTGTCATGCAGGCTACAGACTCTTTTAATGTCATTCAGAATTTTTCAAAGTAAAAGCTCAGTTGAACAACAATACTGCATTACAGTTAACAAGCTTCTCGTTCTCGTTTATTTTGTAGGCAAAACCACTAAAGAGGAAGTGGTTATGTGAGTAAATGTTGCTGACCTGACTGAGATCTTTTTTAGCACCACTATCAAAGTATTTATTTATTTAAATTTTTTGCTGCTATCAAAGCACCATAATCTGACAGCGGGCCAGATATTATTGCTGGCGGGCAGTTTTGGCGAGGGTCCATAATCACAGAGAGAATGAATGTGTTTCCCTTGTTAATTTTTGTATAAACTTTATCTAATGTGTGGTTTATAATGGACTGTGGTGCAGAAACAGTGACATTCTTAAACACTCCACTCCATTTTCCACATTATCTGTCAGTGGCCAAGTCACAATAACATATGGTTTTACTGAATAATTAAGTAAATATAATTTCTTAATAAATATACCTAAAGAACCCTCATTTCTTGACTGGCCACTCGCTGCTGTCTCAGAAGAGACACCTGTTGTGTTGTGTAAGCCACCGTAGCTGTCCTACGTTCTTTGAAAGGGTTTGAAAGGGGGCAGTGGTAGACTGGATAGATGGTTGCAATTCACAATCATCACCACTAGATGCCACTGGGGCTGCTCAGTCAATGTGCTTACTTGTTGTTTTTCTTTTCTCTGTCATTTTTTCTGGCCAACAACACTCAGCAATAGTTGTTTAAATATGATACTTAGGTTCATGGGTTCAACACACGGTCATATTATCCTAATTAATTTGGGTCCTCCACATAGTATTTTAGGTTTCTTCTGGGACAGAGGACGTCTTACTTAGATATTTAAGTGCAGCGAGCCAACTAATCTGCCACATAACATCATAATACGCAAAACCCCACATAACTGTAGATCTACGCTACTAGCCTAATATCAGTTCACACACAGGTTTATCGCTGTGTTAGCTGCAGTAAGAGATGCATAGATTACATTGTTCCTGGCTGATTCCAATGACTGATTTTCTAAAGGTCTTACCGGCCGTTTCTGATTTTCTTTGTAACTTTTCTTCATTGGAAATAATCTTTTTTTATTAAGATCCCCATCAGCACCAGTATAAATGTTGACTATTCTCACTGGGGTGCATTCAATTGTATGGTCATAATGACACATTGATTATTAAATAAAATTCACATTTTTACTGGAAGGAGCTGTTTTGTACAAATAACCTACAATCCAACTATAAATTGCAGTAACTTATAAAGTAGGCCATTTTAAAATATATTTAAATTGAAAGTATTTGAAAGAATACATTCTATACAGTACATACAGTCTATTTCTAATCTCACCATTTTAATTCTACTTAATTCTCCACCTTAGTTTGTGTTTAATCACAAACTACACACAGGCACACACCTACACCTCTCTCTCTCTCTCTCTCTCCCTGTATCTGTCTGCTTTGACTTTCTTTGTCAGCAGTTTTATAAAGACAAGTCACATTTTTACATCCGCAATTCCGTTTTCACAGCAGCAGGTGAGCCGCGTGTGGAGGAGGCTTGTTGTTAATTACCAATCGAGACCACCGTGGTCTGAATGACATCACCACCAACAGCTGTGTTCACTTTTGCTTTACCATATCCTTTGTGTTCTGACTTGATACCAGAACGTGTCTCTTCTCTGCAGATGTAAAAAGTGAGCGTTGCGTCTTCTTCACTAGTGAATATTTCTACACACCTCAGACATGTTTAGCATGTGTGTGTGTGTGAGACATAAGGTTATTGTCTGTGCTGTGAGGTCACTGGTCATGGCAAATTAAGCTGAAAACCGGCCTATTTCAGTTCCTAGCTGATCAATTGGCACATCTCTAGCTGTAGAAGGTGAATTACTATACAACAAGCTACCAAACAAGCTAGGTAATGTTACAATGAAATAGTGGGCTCATGGAAAGATAATTGGTTATCGTAATTTTTTATCATGATTAATTTATTAATGACTCAGCATCATCTGTATTAAAGAATCAGTTTATCCGATGTTTCAAGTGCATGAAATAGCCTTGCCAGCCTACTTAACATTAACATGGAGTTCCACAACCACTAAAGGATTTGAAGTTGTTTTCTCCCACCAGACTCCTGTGAGGCAAGGGAGGGGGGGCTCAAAATGTTTCTCAACTTAAAACAGACTTTTATTGCCCTGTTTGCATTTGTATTGTTTTACTAATTACACAATTATTCTAAGTATATATGATTATATTATTTAATGTTTTTGGGGTGGGAGGGCAACCCTCAACAAAACTCTATTTACAGGTTTATCTTGCACATGCCCTGATAGATTCCGTTACTTGTAATATTATTATATAACTATTATATAACTTTAGCTATTGAACATACATCTGTAAAACGCTTTACACACCTCTGTCATTAAATCAGAAAATATGGCATTTCATATTTCATGTCAATATAAAGATAACAATAGCAGCTGGATGTCTAGCTGTGACATGCCATTTTATACTGTAGACGCAAGCCGCTCTTTGCATTCTGTTGTTTAAGGGGTGCTGCATTCACCTGAGGCACATATTCCTGAAAATGTGGCACAAGTAAAAGCAGCACTTATGCCACAGTGGGGTATTACACACAAAAGTCACTTGCCTTGTTACTGATGGCGCAGCAAATATGGGTGCTTCGTTTGCACCACACAATTTTAACTCGTAAAAAAAGGCTCGACCAAAACGGGATAACTCCAGGAAGATAGAGGGCTATTTCAAGAGCAGCACCACTGCAAAGGTAAAGTTCTTCATTTCATTGCAGTATTTTAAGTGATGCTGTTTTGTTGCTGCTGCAGTGACACTTGAATTAATCACTTTTTATTGGCTAATTTTACAGGAGAGGAGGGTTCCCTTGCTCTTCGCGGGCTTGAACCCCTAATTATCACAGAATGTCTAAAAGTGGTGTTCCCATTTATGCCACAGTTGAGCGGTCAGGAGAGAAGAGAATGTCTGGATCAAAAATCATTCTCCTTTTATCAATGCTACACCATGCACCGGAGAAGGAAATGGGAATTGTCCAAACTACGGAGCAATCAATGAGCATCATGTCATTGGCGACACTGCTCGATCCCAGGTTTTATAAGATAGGCTTCTTTAGCCCCAATACAGCAGCATATGCTGAGAAGAGGCTCACTTCTGAATGTGTTGCCGTTATATGAAACAGCGAGTCTTCCTCCTCCTCCTCCTCCTCCTCCTCCTCCTCATCAGCTAAATCATCTCCAAAAAACAAACCGCCTGAAGTCCACCACTGTGGGAAAGTTACTTGTAAATAAAAATGAATAAAATGTTGTCCCTAGTAACATAAGCAGTCTAAAACCAAGTAACACAAGCATATTCACATCACAGCCCACTCCCTTGTTTCCACTTTACCTTTTGACCCCGCCACTGTATCAAAGACAGACACCATTTTAATAAGTTCATAATTTATGTATTGGCATCACAAACAAGTCATTCATTTATTTAATTCAAAGCTACAGACACGGTTTCATTATATCACTGTCTGTTTTACATGTGTTGTCCACTTGATGAGCTCATGAGTAAACCAATTGGATGGAAAGCTTCATAAAGGTTCATCTCGCCATCGCTACTCCTACACAGCTGTTTCTGTTTGACTTAATGATCATGTTTCAAGCTACATATTAAATTGGTGATAACTCGCACATATTTTGGTGTAACACTTTCATCATACACGTGACGATATGTCTACAAAATCCCTGACTTTGTGCAAGTGTACTTAGAAGACTGCTGTTTTGAAGGCAAAGGGTGGTCACACCAAATATAGATTTGATTTAGATTTTAAAGCTGTGATTTGAACTGAGTACAACAAATAAATACCATTTCATTTAATACCAGTATTAACACTAAGGGCCAGGTTAGGCAAGAAAAGTGTGTGGATGTCAACATGGGATTGTTGGTATTGGAAAGTTACACCTCAAATCTTCTGTTCTTAGGTTTTGTTAGTCTTGTGCATCAGTGCAGTAGTTCATCAAGTGATTCACACACACACACACACACACACACACACACTAAATAAAGAGCAGATTGAAATTTTTATTTTTAATCCCCAATGAGCTTTATTTTCTTGGTGAGCAGATGACAAAACACTGAAAGTTAAGATAAAACACTATTGTTGCCCTTGATTTTAACCTTCCTTGGACTTACTCTATAAATATAAAATGAATGAGATTATAGGGATTATGGACATGCCCTCCACTCAAGACAACTAAGGAATAAATTAGAAAAACAGAAGCTATGTTATTTGTTTTCTTAAAAGCTTGTTGAACCTTTAAAAAAACATTTCTGCATAGATAGTCTTGTATTCAAAGTTTGTGTTCTACATCTGCAAGGATGTTAAAATACCCCCACCATTCAGCTTCGATATGCACCCACTCTTGATGAACAATCCTAAAGAATACATGGCTCAAAAATACTAGTTTCAAGATTATCTATGATCATGTACACAGTGATTTAAGGTGATGAAGCATCTTTCTCCACAACTCTTACATGGTGGTCTCTAAGAGAAGACAAGTAAAAGATGGTAAGGGTTACATGGCAGCACATGGGGACTGTGTAATGGGATGCTAGGCAATTTGGGCAAGCCAATCTGTGCACACTGAAACCAAATGCAGCATTTCTTTTTCTCATCAAACCCGCCATTTTGTCTTGAAGAACAAGGTATTGCAGCCAATCCAATCAAACCTCTATGTGATGACACCCAAACTGCATCGAGGGCATGCTGGGGCGCCAATGCTCCTTCCACATTTAGATGTGACCGCTTAGTACATACAGTGAATGCTAGTGTGTCCAAGGCTACACTGACTCAACAATGTCGTGTAAATTCATGTAGTTTTTCTCTTGTGTACCAATATTGTCAGTGACAGAGCTAAACAACTATTAACAACAACTACCCATCCTTGGGCAACACAAAGATGGATCATGTTCAAACAGCAGTCCTCCATTTTCTACCTGCAATACAGATGCCTTCAGATTTGTTAGATTCATATTTCAGAGTACCTTTCTTCCATTATCATTATAGGTGTTACAATGTAGTGGGAGAAGCCATAATTTTCACCTTCTACATTATTGAAGGGATGAATGCAGCATGTTGCAGCTTTTAAAGTAATGCTATAAATTATTCCTGAACACAAAGACATAATGTACAATTTTACCTTTTTGATGATAAGTCAATTTTTATACAAGGTAGTGACATAAAGCGCTGAGGCCTACTGTTAACTAGCCTGGTGCAAAGTAACAGACAATATTTCAAAAATTATTGCAATATTGCCATTTAGCAATGATACCCCACAAAACAATGATTGCCTTTTATCATCAAATGGTCCAAAGTGCTGTCCTTTTCCTGTAACAGATGAAGTAGTTGTAGTAACAGCAACATGTAGCACCAGTGAATGTTGGGGAAAGTCACTTCCCTAGCACTCTGTCCTTCAAAGTCTGAACTGGAAACCTAACATTTCTCTGCTTGTATATTAACGTGTCAGGTTGGCAGAAGATAAGACTTTTCACAAAGCAAACACAACCTTGTTAAATTTCAGCTAACGACTAGCTTTTTGGCTTTCTGTTGCAAGCTACTGTAACTTAGCACTTAGCTACATAGTTAGGACTTGCTGACTACTGTATATTCACCAGTACAACTAGAGGGTTGAAATCAACCAGAAGCAGAAAACAAGGCCAACAAAAGAAAACTGACATTGTACCACCTTCAGATTGGAAATCTAAGGAACCTCCCAGAAAAGTAGGAGTGTGGATGTGCTTAAAACTTTCCACTCCAACATGTGAGGACTGAATGAATTTTCACAGAGGAATTAGTAAGACTCAACTCACTGTGAAATGATACATCATCACTTGTATAGTACCAGTTCATTTCCCCCACATTCTAGCTATACAACTTAAAAAAAAAACTTCACTTTTAGACTTTTGAAGAGGAAATCTGAACTAAAAATTAACTCCAATAAAACTTACTATGAAAAAAATGATGATGTAATACTAACTAGAGTTGTAATGAATTATGTCACAATTTAGTGGGTAATTTATACAATTTATATAATTTTGGCTCCTTTGGCATTCCATACTGTGTCAAACTGAGTGGATATTTTGCCCTGCTCTCACCCCTGAAGTGGCATTGTTCCTCCTCCTGTGGAGCTTCATTTAGTATGTTTGCTGAAATATTTGAGCAGAAATGAAGTAAGATGTGGAGATTAATGCCAAACTGGCAATAAAAAAGCAGTGCAAATCTGACCTGAGGCACTGACACTTGAAATAAGAACAGTCTACTAACAGACAACTAGTGAGCCAATAGACCGTGTGCAGATTTCCATTCTGAAGGGGTACTGGCTCAGATGAAGCTTGAGGGAATCCAGAAGTTTCTGAAGAAGAACAGAGTGGGTGGCGCCAAAACTTCCTTACTCTAAGACCACATCCTCTCTTCTCATTGTCAGGAGGACAGGACAGTAACCAGCTGTTCCATGACTGGTTTCAGTGGTTTCACTGCATCTCAAGTTCTATTAGTTAAAGTCAGCACTACAGGGAGGCAAACTGATCTTAAATCTGTGTCTAAAGGCAACTTCAATGTTGAGAAAGGATGGGGCTGACGGTTCCCTCTCCCCCTCTCTCTCCCCCTCTCTCAAGGCTGCTGACCAATGACCGTGTCTAACCACTTCTTGTATGCCAGGGCGAAATGTCTCTGCTCGGGGTTAAAGCAGCTGTCCAGAATACCACTCACAAAGCTGTGCTCAGAGGGCAGGGTGGGCGAGCCGGGCAGCAGGACGCCTCTCTTCAGTCGCTTACTGTCACGTGGGTCTGGCAAGGACACCCCTTCTACCTCCATAACTTCACTAGCATGCCTCTGTCCGTTCACACTCTCTGCCGGGCCTGCACAGCTCTGAGCGCTGACTGTCGGCAGGCCTGGGTTGCTGTCATGAAGGTGGACGGACTCACTGCCGCCATTGCTGCTGCAGTGGTGCTGGTGTTCCCTCCTCCAATGATGCCACAAGTATAGGACGTGCCGTCTAGAAGGGTGGCAGATACAAAAACACTTTGTTATTGAAATGTATTGTCCACACACACTCCAACATTATAGTATGTGGGCACATGGTCCACATACTGCGGTGTACTTTTGGTCTGGCGCTGTCTCATGGATTGGGCTAAGCACTGTCTTGGAATGACGTGTTCAAAAGTCACATTGAGTTGCAATAGTGGTGGCCAAATAGATAGTTAGCATTCATATGACCATTAATGTTCTCTTCTAATCACATCACTCACTTTAACCTGAAGAGCAAGAGGACGACCTCAACTCTAACTATTATCCGTTTACCTGTCATTAAGGACAAAGCAAATGAACACATAACACATTCCTAACAGCTTTACTGTGCATGACACAGGTATTCATTAGTTGAAATAAATGCATTGGAGATACAAGGTAAAAGTGTGCAGCCATTAGGGTTGAAACGATTCATCGATTAATTCAATTACTAAAATGCATTGGCGCAAATTCTTTACATCAATGCTTTGTTTAATCCATGCAAGTATATAGCGCACTGTTCTGCACAGATATTTATTACTGTCGCAATTTGTGCTTATGCTGTGTGAACACGTTATTATGGTGGGGCTGTTTGCAAGTGGAGGAGGAAAGAGACAGTAGTATGGGATTATTTCAAGCTACAAGAAAACAACAACTCTGTAATGTTACAGTCTGTCCACCGTAAACGAAACTCATGTCGACTATCGCAACAGCACGACAGCATCTGATCAGGGCGCCGCCCAGCAAAAGTACCTCTTAAACGATACATTCATGAATCGATGAAATAATCTGTAGGAGCTTCGAGTACTAAAATCATTGTTAGCTGCAGCCCTAGCTGCTAGGTGTAAATTGTCCCTCAGATTTTTCTTAAATATTGATTGGAAGGAAACACTGGCCCTCGGTTACATCTGTTTTAATTGGAAGTAGAAACTAGATAGAACCATTTCATACAGGCAGAACACACAGGAAGCTTCAGGGTACCTTCTTTGATGGAAGAAGTAATCAGACGTTTTACGCAAGTAAAAGTCAAAAACAATACAGCAATGTAAAATATTCCATTCCAAGAAAAAAATATTACTTTAGTTAAAGTACTACCATCAGCCATATTATCAGCTAAATTAACCAAAAGTATCAAAAGGAAAAGAACAATTGCCCAATGTACTGTTACATTATAGGTGCTGTTTATTGTAGTTACTGCGTTCTCCAGTGTTTCTAAGGGGTCAGTGAATCTGTCAATCATTTATTTTCCTACCTGTGATTGGCAGAAAGTTAAGTGGGCGGTTGTTGTTGTTTGTGCTTGCCTGAGGGAGTGTGTGCGTTAGCCTCAGGAGGGGAGAGTGAAGAGAAAGAGAAGTTAACACATGTAGCTCTCTGTTGTGCCAAGTTTGTTTTTTTGGTGTAGGCTGCGGCTCACGGTGGCCAGGATTGTTTGAGCATTAATAAAGACAGAAGCAATACAGGCTGTCATTTTGTAGCCTTTCACTGAGGGAAGCTACATTTGGTACTGCGGTGAATAGGGGCGCCACTTAGGACTGTTTCGGAGCACCAGAGGCAAAAAAAAGAGTTCAATCGACACATTAAAGTGGCACCGAAATGAGGTACCAAAATTTGTGTTTTAATTTGGTCCGTTACGTAAAGTTTCGGAACCCAACCCTTGTCCTAACAAACCTTAATTTCTATCCATCTGTGCATATAGGATTTGAACCTCTTTCATTTAAATAAAGTTGAAGTATAGAAAATTTTTGAAAAGTTGATTTGCATTAAAAACAGGATGGAATATTCTTACTGCACTGGTGGATTTTCTGGTGTCAGACAATGGAGTGGAATGAAAGTAGAAAGTAGTATAAAATGGAAATACTCAAATACAAGTACCTCAATTGTACTTGGATAAATGTACTAAGCCATGTTTCCACCGCAGGGACTATACCCTGGAACTAGGAACCTTTAGAGGAACCCAGGGACTACGGTCTAAATTTAGTTCCAGGGTCTTTGAAGCAAAATTAATTCATTGCTATAAATGTACTTCAAACATAACAGTAAATTGTTTTATAAACATACAAGATGCTTATTAATCATTCAACTTAAACCTCCTCATTAATTAATATTCTATTATATATTCTATATATTATTTATATATTCATTAAACTTTCTTATAGTGTATCACTACTTAATATTAATTGTAGGTTGTTTTCATTTATTAAATCTTTGTGCAAGAAAAACTGTCTAAATTGGTTTGTAACTTATAATTTATGCTACTAACAAAAAATCCTAAACCGTTCATGCACAAAAATGACAGTCGGTTGTATTTGTAAATCATTTTTCTATGTCACATTTCTCTCGGTGCTCCGGTGGCCAGTCCAACTATTTTTGAACGATTAGCGGCGGAGAGGGTAGTTAGAGTAGGTTGTTGTCTTAAACATTACTCACACACTGCTCATTAATCATTTTTCTGATTGCACGTATCTGTCTTTAGAGCCCAGTGTGGGTGGAGATAATGAGCAGACTGCAGCACACACAGAAGAGTGTATCTCACACAATTTTTCTATTTTATTAAATTGCACCATTTTTGCAGTTATGTAATCACAAATGACGACATCGCAATTGCGATTACATTAATCGTGCAGCCCTATATTTTTATACTTGGCTGCAGGATGTCCTTTTTAGGAGCTCCTCATGTGAACCAACCCGAACAGGCGAGCAGACGAGTACTCTGCGAGTAAACACCACTCTATGGGTAGTAACTAGAGCCCGACCGATTTATCGGCTGATATGAGTTAATTGACAGCCAATTAATGATGATTAAAAAAAGCAATTGAGAGTCGATCCTTCACTCATCCTAATGGTGCTTCCAGACCAAAAGTGAAGCGAGCGCTCGGGGCGGTGAGTTTACATACTCAGTCAATGCAAAAACGCGTGGAGCCGCGATTTCCTTCCGGCCGCGCGAACCGATGCGAAGGCCCTCGCACGAGTTGAACATTTCCAACTCGAGTGAATTTTCGAGGGTTCTAATTGCCTTCTGTGTGAACACTTGCAGCGAATGTACTCACGTGAGGAAAGCGTTGCGAGGATTGAATTCGAGTTTGGTCTGAAAGCACCATAAGTTTTGCATAGTTTGCACACCAGAGGGCGCTCTGCAACTACCCTGGTAACAAAACTGCGCACCACAAAACAATCAGCTGACCAAAGTCTACCGGAGCATGCAGAATGAGCAATGAGAGAGTGTGTGTGATTACGGTGAGTTTGTCATTCATCACGTGAAATACATGACTTAAATAATAATAAAATAGCTAAATGATATGTTAAAAATATGTTAATGAATGTTAATCGGTTAAACTATAGTGTTTAATGTATTCTACATTACATTTACTCATTTAGCTGAGGATTTTATCCAAAGCGACTTACAATTGCTATATATGTCTCTGGAGCAACTGGGGGTTAAGTGTCTTGCTCAGGGACACATTGGTGTCTCACAGTGGATTCGACCAGAGTCACTCACACCAAAGGTATGTGTCTTATCCACTGCCCCATCACCACCTCACATATTCATTCTACATATATCAGCGAGCCGTTTGTCTGCAGTTACAGTCGAAAGTCGAGATTATGGCAGATGGTGTGTGAGGTAAAATACACTATTATTCTCTCTTGCCCTCTCGGTCTCTCTGCACCTTCCAGCAGCAAATATTTATTGATGCGCAGTTGTTTACATGTTAAGGTGTTGGGACTGTAATCTAAGGCATTTTTTTTAAACATAATCCATTCAGGAAAAGGTATTAAGAGCCCACATACAGAACTGCTTTCAATATCGGCCTGTTCTAACTGTAGTTTATCCAGGAAAGGGATCTACTATTCAAATTATTTCCAAATCAAAATATGGGCTTATAAATCGGCTCTTTTTCACTTTAATATTGGCATCGCCAACCAAAAACCCAAATCAGCCGGGCTTTACTAGTAACCATGGCAACAGCTTCTGTGCCAGTAGCTACTGTATTTTATTTATAGGCTAAAAAAAACATTAAAAATTATTGAAAGATGTATGTGTTTAAATAGGGTTGCTCAGTCGCAAATATTTGTAGTTGGTGATGTGGTTAACTTTCTTCCATGATGAATCTATAGCCTACCTAGTTTGGTACCTGTTACACGAAAAACTAGGGTTAGTCTACAAAATTAGCGGTCTAGTGGTTTGTGCGAACAGGCCTTGGTTTGTAGTTAAATTCCTGGACTGAACATGACACTAATGAAGCAGCTTAAAACATAAAATATACCGAGAGAGATACACAAATGAAAAGACATTGCCACTTCCAGTATTTACATTTGTTAAGCATTCAATTAAAATGTGACTATGAACTAAAATAAAACAGCACATTGTAGTTTCTGTATTAATTAGTAATACAATTAAATGGGTAAAATGTAAAAAAAATTGCATTGCAGGTCAATTTAAGGCGTGGGCCCTAGGGTGACCAGATGACAATAGGTAAAATTCTGGACAGAGTATGCGGGAACGACGACCGTGGGAATGTAACAGTGAGTAAATCATGATGATCTGGTACAATTAATTTAATTTCATTGATTTTATCAGTGCAGTGCCTGTCACATCTGTCTGCGCAGCTTCCAATATCTATTTTTTTGTTTGTTTTTTTTACACTAGAAAACAAAACAAGAAAAGAAGATGCCTTTTACTTTGTGGCTAAAACAATGCTGTTGACACAATATGCACCATGCGCTGCAGCCCTGCTGTAGCCTGAGAACCAGTATTTAATGTTTTTATTAGGCTATAATCAAAACTCATGTTTAGTCTAATTTTCGGGACAAAAAGCACAGGAGTCGGGACAACCACTTATAATTCGGGACTGTCCCAAATTTTTCAGGACGTCTTGTCACCCTACTGCACGCCTAAAATTTTCAGATAGGGGCTACAGTGCTCCTAGTAAAAAAAGGTTAGTCTGGAGCCCTGGTTTGTCCATTAATTCATTAAATTAATGTGGCCTCACCTGTGACTCCAGAGTGTCTCATGTCCAGGGAAAGACTGGATCAGGTCTGAGCACAGCTCCATCTCCTGGCGGAAGAGCTGAAGGACTTTAGTGAAGCTGAGCTGCTCCTCCTCAACCTCTGCTCCCGATAGCTCCCCGTTAGCCTGTGCATGGCTGTGATGGTCGGAACTGTTGCTGGGGGCTGTGCTGGACATGTGCTGGGGTGAACTGGTGGTAGTGGAATCTGGAGTCTGAGCGAGCTCAGCGATCAGCTCCTTGAGCAGGAACTGGCGGTAGTGGAAGCCACTGTGGTCCGACACATGCATGGACACCCATAGGCGCATAGAGGACAGCTCATCATGGAAAACCTGTGAAGAAACATGGCAGTTAGCACAAACCAAATGCTAACTTTAAAAGGAAATACACCACATATTTGGGAGAATGTCAATTTAGCCATAGGGTGATGTCCCACTGAGTACAATAAGGTCAATAATTGTTGTGCAAAACATCCTGACAGATGCATTATGACTTACTTTAACCAGAGGTGGTCTCTAAAATCTGCCCCCCACTGCAATGTTTCCCATTCATTGATTTATTTGTGGCAACACGCCACAATATCAACGCTGACCGCCACATACTATTTAATTTAAAGTAAAATCATAATTCATTGAGGAGCTGCGCACTGCGCAAAGATTCCCTCAGCACCTCTGCATGCTCACTCCCTCCCTCTCTCTCTCTCTCACAAACACATGGAGCTCTTTATATTGACAATATGCCATTTTTGCCAGTTATTTCCATTCTTCTGTATCATCATGGATCATGCGCACAATCAGTAGTGTTTATCTTCAGGCCACCAGAGGGAACGATCACCAATTGCCCACAGTGAGCCAGGTTGCTCCACAACCTCCTCTCCCTGAACCTGTACGCTACAAACGCGGGTCCCGGGAGGAGATGACAAGGGGGAGTGTTTGTGTGATCTCGTGAGACTTGTGCAAATTCAACATAGCAGCGTGCAGCTAAACAAACATTTCATTAAAAAGACAATTTAAGCCAAAGTTAAAGTACTAATCAAAACTAGAAAAGAAATTTCTGAAGAAACTGCAGTGTGAATGCTGGCTGTTGAAGGGCTTGCGCTAAACTGAATTTCTAGCTTGAAAAAAAGCTGAATAGTATAAAGGGATGAAAGATGTGGAATATTAAGGATTGTTTAAGGCCTTGCGCTAAACTGAATTGCTGGCTTTATTTTGTATGAGGTAGCTGAAGGACTATGAAAACTTGGAAACATGGGAAATGTTCTAATGTAGTGAAGATATGACCTGAAAAACTTTAGGAGTATGGAGACTTGGAAAAGTTTGAAATGGTGTAATTAGTATGTATGTGACATAAGCATTTCAACTGCCACTGGAGATCCTGGGTGATGATTGCGCCCAGGAAGCGGAATGACTCAACAGTGTTGACTGTAGAGTCACACAGGGTGATGGGGGTGTGTGGGGCTGGGCTCTTCCTAAAATCCACGAAAATGCCCACTGTCTGCAGAGCATTAAGGTCTAGATTGTTCTGGCTGCACCAGGAGCCCAAATGGTCAATCTCCCACCTGTGGGCAGGCTGATTCTCACCAGAGATGAGCCCAGTGAGGGTGGTGTTATCTGCACACTTCAGGAGCTTGACAGACTGGTGACTGGAGGTGCAGCTGTTGGTGTACAGGGAGGAGAGCAGAGGGGAAAGGACACAGCCTTGACGGGAACCGGTGCCGATGTGTAAAATTTCAGTAGCTGCGCTCATTCATGAAGTAGCGACAGTAGTTTTAACCAAACCCTAAGTTCTGTTTTTTTTCCAGACAAGAGTCGCTTAGGTTGCACTTCCCCATAGCTGAAGAATAAATCCGTTTTATATCTGTGGTACAATCCGAAAGACACTCGCAGTATGACAATCCGAAAGACACTCGTGGCAATAACACGACTGCATGTTGGTCTTTGTATTCGTAACAGTGAATTACTTTTGGACTAACGAAAGAAAAACTACAAACAAAAAACAAAACATTCTAAAGCGCTCCGGGAGCATTTCAGGTTCAAAATCCTATTTAGGGGTTTTACCAGAACAGGTTTACATGGTTTCATTTTCAAAAAACACCATATTTTTGGCATACTGCACATTGCTGCAGCTCCTCTTTTCACCCTGTGCAGAGCGCCATAGCGCATTCGTGCAGCACATCCTCTTGCACGTCCCTCCATCTCCCTCGTGAACACGGCTACACAAATCTGTTGAAGACCCAGCTTAAAAAATGTTATTAGCAAGCATGTAAGGGGCGCCCCTTACCAGCTGGACTGGAACAAGAGTTTCTGAGTGGTGAGTTATTAATTTGTAATTTTCATCCATAAAGTTTTACCTGAGCTCTGTCTCTACATCACAGTAACAACTTCCTGTCCACTGACTGCCTGAAGGGGAGCTAGTGTTTGGAAGGGAGAGGAGAGCTGTGTGCTGCAGCTCACCGTTTTTCCACTGGTGTTTTTGAGGGCGTGTCGGAGATTAGTCAGGTCTGATAGCTCTGAGGGGGATTAGCTTAGTTTTGAAAACTATAAATGCCTGTTAGGCAAACAACAGGACAACTATCTTATCAACAGTTTACTGGGCCACCTTGTTTAATACTTTAGGGATGTTGAAAGGGGAGAGACGTCTCCAACATCCCTGGGGCCAGAGCGGGCGACATTGAGTCTTATTTGAAACTGCTGGCTAAGGATAAACGTAAATACAGTAAGATTGTTATTCACGTCGGCGGTAATGACTCTCCATTACGCCAATCAGAGGTCACTAAGATTAATGTTGAGTCGGTGTGTACATATGCAAAAACAATGTCGGACACCGTAGTTTTCTCTGGACCCCTGCCAAATCTGACCAGTGGTGACATGTATAGCCGCATGTCGTCATTCCGCCGCTGGTTGTCGAGGTGGTGTCCAGCAAACGACGTGGGCTTTGTAGATCATTGGCAGACTTTCTGGGGAAGACCTGGTCTGATTCGGAGAGACGGCATCCATCCCACTTGGGAAGGAGCAGCTCTCATTTCTAGAAATCTGGCCAAGTTTATTAGTGGACCAAATCCATGACAACCCAGAGTTGAGACCAGGAGGCAGAGTCGCAGTCTAACACATTTCTCTGCCCTTCTAATTCAGCAGTTACCCACCCTGAACCCTACGCAGAGTCGCAGTCTAACACACTTCTCTGCTCCTCCATTCCAGGAGTTACTTAGTGAAAACCCTATAGTGACGGTGTCTGCCCCCCGACCATCGAAATTATTTAAATCAAAGGTAAACAGAAGAGGAGCTGTGCATAA
>NC_060170.1:1081813-1097522 GCF_021292245.1 Micropterus dolomieu | reverse complement strand
AAAATCAGGAACATCCTGTCTAAAAATGATGCAGAAAAACTAGTCCATGCATTTGTTACTTCTAGGCTGGATTACTGCAATTCCTTATTATCAGGCTGCTCGAAAAAGTTCATTAAGACTCTTCAGCTGATTCAGAATGCTGCAGCTCGTGTTCTGACAGGAACCAGGAAAAGAGATCATATTTCTCCTGTTTTAGCTTCTCTGCATTGGCTTCCAGTAAAATCCAGAATAGAATTTAAAATCATTCTTCTTACCTACAAAGCTCTTAATGGTCAGGCACCATCTTATCTTAAAGAGCTCATAGTACCTTACTACCCCACCAGAGCACTGCGCTCCCAGAATGCAGGGTTACTTGTGGTTCCTAGAGTCTCCAAAAGTAGACTAGGAGCCAGAGCGTTCAGCTATCAAGCTCCTCTCCTGTGGAACCAGGTTCCAGTTTGGGTTCAGGAGGCAGACACCATCTCTACATTTAGGAGTAGACTTAAGACTTTCCTCTTTGATAAAACTTATAGTTAGGGCTGGCTCAGGTGAGTCCTGAACCATCCCTTAGTTATGCTGCTATAGGCCTAGACTGCCGGGGGATTTCCCATGATGCACTGAGCTCCTCTCTCCTCTTCTTTCTCTCCCTCTATATGCAACTTGATCCCATTATTGCATGTTACTAACTCGATTTCTCCCCTTTCCGGTAGTCTTGTGCTTTCTCGTCCCTCTCCTCTCTCCTCCTATCACTTCATACAGATGTTTCTGGTTCTGGAGCTGTGGAGTCTGGATCTGTGGTTGCGGGTCACCTGCTGCCCCCGTGTTCCTGCTCGACACCCTCTGCTACAACTATTGTTACTAGTCCTATTGTTATTATTGTTACTATAATCATTAACGTTACAATTATCATCATTAACACTACTATAAATATCTGTACCATTTTTCATTTAGTCTATAGCAACATCACCTTTACTGTCTGTACCTCTGTGTGTATACGGTGTAGGCTGCCTTCGATCCCTCTCTCTCTGCCCCCCCGTTCCTCTCTTGCCCTCTGCCCCTCCCCCTCATGACAATAAATTCCCTTACTCTTTCAAAAAGAAATAAAAAGTATCTATTCTCTTCACCTCATCCTACCTTGACGTTGCCAATGGCCATGTGCTGCAGCACCCAGATGCGGTGGGACCAGGCATTGTAGTTACTGGGATAGCGGCAGGCAGCATCAGAGCACACCTTCATCTCTTGGTGGAGTGCCCTGGCCAGATGGTCACTGAGCTGCTGGCGCCTCTCTGCATCGGCCTGCTCTGCTTCGGCCTGCTGCTGCTTCCTGCTGCAGCCCACAGCAGAGAACTGACGCAGGATTTGCTGCAGCACCCAGCGTCTGTAGGGAGACGACAAGTGTAAGGTTAGATAACTCCATTAAGCTGGTGTACAGTTAAGGCTAAATGGCTTTTTACAAGACAACCATACAGTGTCAAGAGTGACAGAGAGACACCTCTCTGTCACTCTTGCCACTGAAGGTGTGAAGCCCAACTTACTCGCTCCAGTCAAAAGGGAACTTTAGTTTCTGCCATCAGCTGTGACAATGTCCTTAAAAACTGACTGTGACTATATTAACATGCAATATTGTTGTTAACAAAAAATGACGAGACTAAAATGTAATTCATAAAATAAAACTTCTAATAATAAAATATCTTTTCGTCAGTATAATGAGGAGACAAATTATTACAGGCCATATTCTCCCTCTAAATTTTCACTTGAACAGTGTTCATTCAGCCGTGTTTTTTGTTGTGCTTTGAATGATGCCGACCAGGGCGACGCCCGGTGCGTGAGTAAAACGTTACTGTGGAGGGTGTGAACTCTGGTGATGAACACAACATGCTCAGGAGAAAGTGGAGCATAGATCTCAGCTCCCCTAAAAGCATGATTTGTCTCTATTATCTTGGATTATGCAGAACGTCAGACTTTAAGGCAGAGGGAACTATCACCCGGTCCCTGGTCCGCCCCACTCCCTCTTCTCTACGGGTTGTGTCGCTAGTACAACCGACACGCTGTGAACGGTTCGTGATCATACCCTCTGGATGGATGAATATTACGCATGTAAGCCTACTACTGCTGCTGGGGGCTCCCCCCAGCAGCACGCAACTTTCTAAATTCTTCCTTCTCACAGAGAAAATAAAGTCTAAATTTTCACTCATTTACATTTAGCCAGCAGTTTAGACATTTATGGCTGTGTGATGTTTTATTTTGAGGGGACAGCAAATTTATAGTGTTATACCAGCTGTCTTACTACTTTCCATTGTAGCAAAGTGTCATTTCTTCAGTGTTGTCCAGTGTTGGGCAGTAACGCGTTACTGTAATAATATTACTTTTCCCAGTAACTAAGTAGTGTAACAAATTTTCTAAAACGGTAATATCATTACTAAGGCAAGTAACGCTGCGGTACTCGTTACCGAACGCACCATCCTTGACGTAAATTCACGACTATGCGGCAGCGCAGTTGGACTGGACTTTGTTGTTCATGTCCGCTGATAGCCAAACACTAAAGGAAGAACGGAGAACGGGAGAGAGGTGTTCCTTCCACAGCTGTAAGTAGCTGCTGCCATTATTGTGTCACAGTCTAAGATGCAAAGAACATTGTCGTCTATTGTGCGAGCAGCAAATAGCTCTCAGCCGCGAAAAATTCTACATCTTATTTATTGAAGTATCTGCTGAAGCAGCACAGCGACGTGAAACTTACAGAAAGAAACTCGGGCAGCTGCTGTTACTGATGCTTGGACTCATCGGGAGAGAGCGGCATTAACATAACGTTTTGTGACTACTGAATACTGCTCTTATAAATAGGCTACATGTGCAGTAAAACAGCTGTTTAAAAGTCGGATTTACTTCTTTATTTTTTATTTCAGCCGCTTGTGTTAAGAAACGTTAGGCCTACGCTAAATGCTTTGTAACAACCACACTACTTGCTGCTGTTATGGATATGATTTTAGTTAAAAGGTCGGGGGAGACTACTTTGTTTGGGGGTGAAGGGGGTTGGTAGGGAAAGCAGTGTTTCCCAAAATTAGCCTATAATTTGGATAATTATCAACGCTGACCGCCACATATTGATTATCCAAATTTTTACTAGGCTTAAAATTTTTTTTGATTAAGGAGCTGTATTGGGAAGCATATATTCGTGCAGCATTTCCTGGCTTGCTCCCTCTTTCTTTCTCTCTCTCTCCCCCTCCCTCGCTCTCACAAACACCGCTGCACAAACCTGTCCAATGTTAGAATAACCCCCCGCTGTCATTCTGTGGGAAACACTACAAAGTACTACAGTAACGTAAAAATACTTTTATCACCCAGTAATAAGTAACTTGCCCAACACTGGTGTTGTCACATGAAAAGATATAATCAAATATTTACAAAAATGTTAGTTGTACTCACTTTTACTATATTTTCAAGAGATATAAAATTAGACAATACTGTTTATACCAAGATAGTTTGATTTTGCGTTAGTTAATTTTTTTAGTCCTGACAACATTTGGTCCTCTCTCCCTCAACCCTGTCCCCACAAACAAAAGAACGAAACGAAAAATAGATGTGAAAAAAAATTGTCGTTAACTGAAATAAAAATAAAAACAAGGCTTTACAAAAAGACGATAAAATAAAACTGTATAGTAGGTTTGCAAAACTGACTAAAATAAACTAAATTGAAAGAGTAAATTGTTTATTTATTTATTTCATAGGACCTAAATAAGCCTACATTTCAAGTTGATATGAAGTCAGGGGAACTGACGTTGTGGGGCAGTTGGTCTGGCCGGACTGGCAGTTAAGCGGTATGCGCGGCGATTAGCCGATAGGCACCTGTTGGTGAGCCGCAGGTGTGTTATGCGTTTGTCCTCCGAGTGAAGACCTGATGGTCTGGCTTGCTGCTCATCCTGCGTGTGAACTTGCCCCTTGCTTGTGAGCTCCCCTTGCACTGGGTTAACGTGTCGGCCGGTCATTATATTTACTGCATGTCAGCTTGTATGTGTTTTATGGGCTCATTGATATCTCAGACAACCTGTCTCTTTGTGTTTCACATCGTTGAAATACTTATTTATTCCAATTTCCTAGCTGCCCATCAATTGTATTTCACCTCCATTTATTGTATTTCCATCTATTTAACCAAGAATGACAGAGCTAGAGACTGATGTAATGAACTTCTTGGGACTACTGAGTAGTTGGATTAGGGTGGTTTTAGGGTTTTCTGTATGTACACAAGAACAGTTTCTTCCCACAAGCCATCACTCTGACTCACGGTGTCAGGAACAATTCCTGTGCAATAACCCAGTAACTCTGTCTCTAATCAGCCACCTGTTTACTGGTCACCACTTATCATTTATTCACCATTCTCTATTTCAGTGCTGTTCATACTGTTATATCGTATATACATCCTTTGCACTATGCTCCAATCGCACAGTGTACATCTATGCATGTATGTGTACCTGAATGACATCATACATAATAATGCACTCTGCTCACTGTATTATTTGTCGATATGTCTATATTGTTTTTTTGTTCATAGTGTGTATATTTGTGTCGTCTACACTGTAGCCTGTGTCTAATTTATTTTATTGTCTTGTTGTTGTATTGTATAAGTAAACACATTGTGAGCAATGTACAATCCTGAGTCAAATTCCTCGTATGTGTACACATACCTGGCAATAAAGCTGATTCTGATGTAGGTTAGAAATTATACTGTAGATTGCATGTGCTTCATTTATTTGTACAATCTGTGTTAGTACTTCAAATAAAATAATCATACATACACATATGCTTAGTACTTAAACCCCTTATGTACAAGCTTCAGATAGCTTATAAAATGTGTGTCCCTTTTCACAAATCTGCATCATTTCTAATTATTGTACTTGTATTTTAATGCTTTGGGAAAAAACTAAACTAAACTGAGCTTGGCATCCTGCAACGACAAAGACTAAAACTAACACAGAAACTAATAAAAACTAAAACTAAGCATTTTCAATAAATAAAAACTAAACAAGCAAACCCACTTTAAAAAAAAACTAATTAAAACTAAACTGAAAACAAAAAAGGTCAAAACAAAATAAAAACAAATGAAAAATCCAAAACTATAATATCCTTGGTCCCCACTCTACATTCACACTACTACGTTTTAATTTTAAAACAAAGCACTTTTGCTATATTTGCACCTTTGTGCTAATAGAGATTTTGTTTTAGTATTTTTATTAAAATATTTTGTACTATGTGTTATGGCAGAAAATTGTGTCCTCTTACATTTAATCTTTTATGCATGTTCTATTATTACTATTATTGTTATGTCTTATAGATATATGTATTGTGTTTTTATCCTTAATCTTTCCTTCTTCTATACTCCTTATGTTAGTCCGTCTACATTTACTGGGGTTTAGGTCAGAGCTGTGAGATTGTTTTCTTGTTCCTCTCCTCTCCTGGAATGTTCATTCAAGGCTGAGAGAGTATCTCTGTTCCCCAAAACATAGAAACCTAGACTATGTAAATGATGATGCATCCCTTTGCTCGGGGCCAGACGCCCGGAGCCGCCCTAGCCAGCAGTTCTCTGGACCAGCTGTATATGTGTTTCACTCCCAGTCTGTTTTCTGTCACCATTCTTCTTTGTACTCCTATGTTACTTTCAGTAAAAGTTCCACCTCGTTGTCAGTCCATGCAAGAAACTATCTGGTGTGGTTCTTTGCCATTGCTGTTCTTCGTTTGTCTGTAGTTAGTAGCTACTTTCTTCTTTTGTCAAATCTTCTGCAACTGCAGAATAGACAATCTACTTCCTGTTTACACCAGCACGTGCATACCCAGTGTACATGAACGGCCACTTCGTGTGTGTTTTCATTCATTTTTATATAAACGTAGATCCATTCTGCAATGCAGCTAAAACGCTGGTGAGATCTTTTCTATTTAAAAATCTGTGTTTTGCTTTAAAGCTTTAAAACAAAAATGTAGTAGTGTGGATGTAGCCTCCCTCTGCGTCTGCGCGCAGCTCCCCTTTACCTCACAGCTGAAGACCTGGTTTGTAGAAAGAAAAACTATGGTTCAGTTATTTGACATATTTTGGATTTAAAAGATCAGATTTGTGTAAAAAAAAAGTAACAGGATATGACTTTTGGTCCATAACGCAGATGATTCAAACTTCAGAGTCATCGTCTCAAGTGCTGCCGTCATGTGTAAAATATTTTTTTAAACTAATGTCCCTAATCTTCAGATGTGGTGGAACTACAAACAGGTTTTACCGGTGTATCCATGTCTCTGGGCTCTTGGGGAATTTGGTGAGGGCCAGCTTGCCCAAGTAGAGGTCCTTCTCTGGGTTTAGAACTCCGCACTGCAGTAGCTCCTTCCTGCAACAACAACAAAAAATAAAATCAGCCAAGCATTACAACAGATCTACATAGAGAGAGTAGGGCCATTTTCCACAAATATAGCATGTTTTAACCACACTGTGCCGTTTTGAGCTGTGATGATATGCAGCTTCTGCAGCATGCTAGTCAGGTTAGCCTGGTGAGCCAAATTCATGCAGTGTCGAGTTCCCAGTTTATTACAGTTAAAATGGTCAGTGATGTGGGAACACTTCAAAACATCCTTTACACCAGCATCACCCGAATGTGACGATTATTATCGCAATATGATGTTCCTCAATAACAATATAACAAATTTTCAATGTATCGTCAATAAATATTGATTTATTAATTTAAAGCATGAATGAATAAGAACTTAATTTTTCTATTAAGATATTTATTGCAAGTAGATTTAATAATCATATTTTTTAAAGATTTTATCAAAATTGTTTTGAATGTTCTACCTCAGACTTGTGAAGTGTTCCACTGTTTGGCAACAAGTGTTTGGCACGTTGACCATAACAAATAGTTTAACCAAACAATTAACCATCTGGTTTCTTCAATTTCCTCTCAGGAGCAATTATATTAATTATTGATAATTATCGATATCAAATGGCATGAAATGTTTTAATAGTTATAACATTTTTGGTCACCCAGCCCTAGCAGAATGAGACAAATCCAGACTGGAAGGTGGGTCTTTCAAGAGCACTGCCAATGAACATCTGACCTTCTTCAGTACAAATCCTCCTGTAGTTTTGTTGCAGCTGGCTGCTGTGACTGGGTGTATCTGTGCCGTACCTTACATTCCATGCGGTGGTGAAATCCGGGTTAAGTAGCAACAGAGTGCAGGTGATATCCACTAAAGCTGAGGGACACACAAACATGAACAGTTAGCTTATCTGACTTTCTACATTATGCCACAGTGGACTACTCAACAAAAAAACGACTTCCGTATTTTACTTAAAGTAAGACTAGGTTTATAAAATTTTGCAGCCGTCAGTGCTGTATTCCTGTGCTGTACTGGACTATATGCAATGACAAAGCACAAACAAAAAACACACCACCACCTGCTGGGCTTTGAACTAGGGCTGTCCTGAATGTCATGTTTTGAGCTTTGATAGTAATTAACAGCAAAAAATCGAGCGGTTGTGTTACTTCAATTGGTTAGACATCTTTTGATAAGCAGGCTGTCATTTTATGAGCTACAGCTATGTATTTGACAGACAGAAGCAGAATAGCAGAATTATGATTAATGAAGTTCTGGCAATGACATGAGTGAGAGAGAATCGGGCGAGAGAGATAACTGCGGGCATGGGTTAGTTGCTGTCTGCATGCGCGCGTGTGTGTGTGTGCGCAAGAGAGAAAAAGAGAGAGCGCACTCAGGTTTCTTTATACTCATAGCTTAGGCTAACTAAAACAGCACATTATTATAACCAAAACTTTGTTAAAGCTAGCAGACCTAAGTGCAGGACTAAGAGAGGGAGCAGATAGACAAAAGAGGAATATTTATTGCAGGGTTGAAGAGATCGGATATTGAGCCGGGGAAGAGCGAGGCAGAGTGGAAGATTGGATGCTGCAGAACCGGGTTGGTGGCAGTTCTGCCGAGCAGGAGTAAAATTAATAAACCCCTTATCTGCCACACTGCCATTGTCACCACTCAGTTTAAAGTGCTCCCACACAGATGAGGGCTTCGCTTTGTTTTCACCAGACACAACCTTCCATAGTTGCCCCGTCCTGTACCTGCATTGTACTCATGCTACAGTTATGAGGTTAAATGACAAATAACTTAGTAGAGGTAGACGTTACCTTCCCTGTCCAGCCAGTGTTTGCGCTGGCGGTACAGCAGCAGCTTGTTGTGGACGTATGGCAGAAGGAACTTGACACACCAGCTCTCGACACCCAGCTTGTTCTCCACCAACACAATGGGACTCCGGTTGTAGCGGGCCTCCGGACATGGGATAACACCAATTTCATCACTGAGGGAGCACACACTGAGAATGAGGGCTGAGGGGGCTTAGCTTCTAAGCCATTTGAACTGGCTCTGTACTCCAGAATATAGCTTGACTTGCTCAGGGTAATGTTAAAAAAAAAAAAAAACTTTATTTATATAGTACTTATCAAACAAATGTACAAAGTGCTTTACAAAAGATAAACACAGGGCACGTAACACCACTAAAGACAAAATACATGGAGGACAATGCAAGATACGGAATACAAATGGAAAAGAAATGGAAATCACAAGTTGGTAAAACAGATTGACTATAAACATAAGACTAGAATAAATAGCACCTTCAAATGACTAAAATAAAAACTGTAAGATAAAAAAATGCAACTCAGATAAAATCATGATATGCCTTGCAAGAAAATTATGTTTTTAAAAGGGATTTAAAAGAAGACATTGATGGCCCTGACAGCAAAGGCTCTGTCCCCTTTAGGTCTAAGCCTAGACACAGGAAGAGACAGAAGACCCCTGCCGGAATATCTCAAATTTTGCAGAGGTTCAGAAGGACATAAAGGTCTAATTTATGAGCAGGAGCCAAGCCATGGAGAGCCTTAAAAGTAATCAATAAAATTTTAAAAATCAATCCTAAAACAAACAGGGAGACAATGTAAAGAGGCTAAAACAGGAGTGATGTGATTGTATCTTTTGGTTCTAGCTAAAAGCCGAGCAACTGAATTTTGTACAGTGTAGACGTTTTAAGGTTTTATGATTAAGACAAGAGAAAAGGCAACCAAACGTGAGGAAATAAAAGCATGGACAACAATTTCCACATTTCTGCATGTCAGTCACTCAGAGCAGAGCTTTGTTTCCTTAGAATGCTGGGACTTCTAGCTTTAATGTTATAGCTAGCTTCATTTGTTCTACTACTCATAACAAAGCCATAATGCTTATTAAACCCGCTTTTATTATCGAAGTGAATGTTTGATATGACGAAGACAACAATATGTGGGGTGGTGATGACGCAGTGGATAAGACACATGCCTTTGGTGTGAGAGATCCGGGTTCGAATCCACTGTAAGACACCAATGTGTCCCTGAGCAAGACACTTAACCCCTAGTTGCTCCAGAGACATATATAACAATTGTAAGTCGTTTTGGATAAAAACCTCAGCCAAATGAGTAAATGTAATCTAAGGTTAATGTAACATTACCCTTAGCCAGCTGTCAAAAAGAAAACACGACAGGGACATGTCCTGTCGTGTCCAATAGATCAGCCCTCGAAAACACTAACCTGCCTCCATGCAAGATTGTTCTAAACTAAAAAAAATAAAAAATAAAAATATAGTACATTTATCAGAGTTATCATCATATAGATTTTCAAGACCCTTAACTGTCCACTTGTTTCACTGACATACTAAATTCTGCTTCCCCCCCCTAAACATTTTGTTATGCAAGTTAAAATAAAATAATTATATTTTATAATATGTAACGTTATATATTGTATAATATTAATAAGAGCATTTTGACACTAGCTAAAAGTACTACTTCATGTGTTACTTGCTTTATAGCTGAACAGCTAATGAGGACGTTAACTTACGTCAGTCAGTAAAAGCATAACATAGCATTTGCTAACCCTGACAGCCTGAACCGGTGTACCGCTAATAAAGACACTGAGGCAGCCCCATAACACGGGAGCATGGGGGAACAGTAGAAAAGGTTAAAATAACACATATTAGACACTTATGAAAAACTAAAGGAATTAGTCACACCAGTAATGAGCTAACGTTACTGGCCCGTGTAGAATGTGCAGTTTTGACAGCAGCCTTACAACGTCAAAGAGCGAGCTAACTAAAAGAAATAACACACAGTTTACTGTATTTTGTTACATGACAAGTACGAAACCCTTTCAAGTAACTAAGCTATTAACAGAACAAACAGCTAGCTAAGCTAACGTTAGCTGGCTAAACTGTCAACATTCCCTGGACCGCTCTGACTCCAGGTAATAGTCCAAGCCCAAACAGTTGAAAAGCTGGTTCCATCTGTGGGTTGGCTCAGGGTCTACTGGATGCGTCAGACCCCACTCCAGTTTAGCGGCATGTTCGCAGTCAGCTATACTTACATGTTGGGGTTTCTCTTGAAGGCGTTAGTGATGTCTTTGACAACTCTCTGGACTAAGACGTCCACCTCCTCCTCCGACTCCGCCATTTCTATGGCACCTTAGAACGTCACACGAGCAAGATCTTTTTCCGGGTAAAAAAAAAAAAAACGGAAGCCGGGAGAGGCCATAGTCAAAGACCCTGCAGGGCTCATTGGAAAGCTGTAATATCAGAATCAGAAGGAGCTTTATTGCCAAGTAGTGTCTCACACATACGCGGAATTTGCCGTGGTGATAAGGTGCTACACGTAGACATACAGTCAACATAAATAAATGTAGAAATATATAAATATGGAATGGAAGAACAACGTTGCAGATATATACATGTGCATTATTCTGGGTCTGTGCCGTGCAGAAGTAACGCAACGGAAGAGAATATTGTGTACATAATAAATATATAAACTGACAACATAAAATATACAACAACAAAGATCAACAATCAACAACAAATATGTGCAACGTGCCAGGTCTGAGCCCGACACGAGATGAAACAGTATTTACATGTGCAGAGACATTTGTATCGTTTGCAAGGGGTGAGTGTCAGTGGGGGACCCGGGCCTTGTTAATGAGGCTGGCTGCAGACGGGAAGAAGCTGTTTTTGTGGCGAGAGGTTTTGGTCCTGATGGACGGCAGCCTCCTGCCAGAGGGGAGAGTCTCAAACAGTTTGTGTCTGGGGTGGGAGGGGTCAGCTGCAATCTTTCCTGCTGCCTCAGAGTCCTCTTGTGCTCTTTCTGAAGTCCACCACCATCTCCACTGTCTTCTGAGCGTTGAGCTCCAGACTGTTCTGGCTGCACCAGGTCACCAGATGACCCCACCTGAGATGAGCCCAATGAGGGTGGTGTCGTCCGCAAACTTCAGGAGCTTGACAGACTGGTGACTGGAGGTGCAGCTGTTGGTGTACAGGGAGAAGAGAAGGGGGGAAGAACGCAGCCCTGTGGGGAACCGGTGCTGATGGTCCTGGACTGGAATCAGAGAGATTTTTTCCCAGCTTCATGTGCTGCTTCCTGTCCGTCAGGAATTCAGTGATCCACCTGCAGGTGGAGTCAGGCACGTTCAGCTGGGAGAGCTTGTCCTGCAGCAGGGCCAGGACGATGGTGTAAAAGAGCTGAAATCCACAAACAGGATCCTGGCGTAGGTTCCTTGGGAGTCCAGGTGCTGGAGGATGTAGTGAAGGGCCATGTTTTATATTATTTTATAATATTTTGTCTTGGGATGTAATCTATAAAATAAATCTTTGTTTATGTATAAAATGTGATAATAATAATGTGATAATTTTGTTATCATCAAATTTAAATTATATTTAAAATATTTTTAGTGCATGAATATTTATTATTTAGCTGTTTGCACTTTTGGGCATTCTGTGACTGCTGTTCTTGTTTGTCGCTACTGTACACAGCAGACTACACATGGAAGCTATACTTTGCCCAAAGCCCCAGAAGCCAAACAGTACTCCTATAACCCAGGTTTGCTATGGGTCAGTGAGTTTGTGATAATTTGATGAAATATAGTTATTTTGGAATATGCATATCACGATATCATCTGAAATACACAGAAGAAGAAGACAGGGCCTCACGAGTACATGCAATAGGTTGGGCAGTTGCCTGATCACACATCAAAGTGCTGATAGCCATATCTCTTTTAAATTAAAAAAAAAATATGTGTGTGTGTGTGTTAAAAAATAAAATAAATAAATAAAACAGTAAGCGTGTGTGTGTATGTTAAAAAAATAAAAATATATTAAAAAATTAAAATAAAATAAATAAATGAAACAGTAATGTGTGTATGTATATTAATAGATAACTTTTTTTTAAAAGAATTAATTGATTAAAAAAAATCATTATCAAGAAAGAAATCAGTATCAAATGTAAAAACAAAACAATTAATAAAATATCAAACGATCAAAATAATAATTTGAAAATCTGTACAATTATTTATCAGTCTGAGGTTCCACTGGTTGTCCTCACTTCATGGCATGAGGAGACATATTTTGCAGCAATTATTTCGCATTTGGGCATTTCTCCCAGTAAATAGGGGAGTTTCTGTGTGTCTGATATGAATTCGAATTCAGGGTATATTTGCTAAATGTTTGCAAAGTGTTTTTGTCTTTGTGTTTTATATTTGGGGCATGAGGTTAGAAAGTGCAGCTCTGTCTCTACCTGTCCTCTGTCACACTGGGAGCAGAGTCTCTCCTCTTGTGGTAGCCAGCTCTGTCTGTGGCGACAGAGCTGGCTACCACTCTGGCCAGGCTGTGTTCACTCAGTCTGTATGTTGTCAACATTTTTCTTAGTTTAGGACATTTTATTGTACTCAGGTAATTTGCCAGTGTGAATTCTCTTTTTAGGGTCAGATAACATTGTAATTTAATTTGTGTTTTGGTTGTTTCTTTCCAGTAATCAATATATTTTTCTTTCTGCTTGCCATATAGAATTATTGGTTCTAGTACAAATTGGAAAATTTTAAGCCAGATTTCGATTGGAATATATATTTTAATGTTTCTTTTTATTGTATAGAAAGCTCTCCTTGCTTTGTCCCTCAGATCTTTCACAGCCACATTCCCTGTGTATGTAATGTTGAGGCCAAGGTAAGTGTAGTTTTTTGTGTGTTGTAATTTAGTGGTGTCTAAATAGAAATTGTGTAACCTGATTTCTGTATTGTTTCTGAAAGATCATTATCTTAGTCTTTGCTGTGTTTACTGTCAGGGCCCAGGTCTGACAGAATCTCTGCAGGAGGTTAAGGTGCTGTTGCAAACCTTCTTTAGTAGGTGAGAGCAAAACTAAGTCATCTGCATACAGCAGACCTCTGATCTCTGTGTCGTTCAGGAGGAGGCAATAAACCACTAAACCTTATCTAATACATAATTTCTCTCACACAATGCAGTTTTGCTGAAATGTTCCTCCTGCTGTTTATTTTTCTATGGAAATCCAGTTTCGCAATGTTTTCTGATTTCTTCACTGAAGATAAGATTAAAATAAATCAGCTGTTCACTGGCCAGAAACCAACAAGTTATTGTTTCAGTCTGCTTCCTTCTAATGTTGTAAGCAATAAAAAGCAGTACAAAAATGTTGATGCTTATAAGTCTTGTGAATTATCTTAGGGTCAATTCAAATTTCAGTGTTTGAATGTTAAATTGTCATCAATATCCACTTGTTTAAATGTATTATTTTTTGTGTTGGATTAATCAAGGACAGGATTAGTAGTACAATCTGCAACCTTAATGTTTTATTACACAAATGGTCTTTTATGTCCCTCCACAGTTATTGTTTTGTGATTTTCATTTTGCATGTGTTAAATAAGAAATACATAGGCTACACCTTACAGAGTAACACCCCTACTAAATCTTGTAAAAGCTTTACTGCACTGACCTCAAGGTTCACATATACATTACATATGTTACAACACTTAGGGGGCAACACGATTTATTGAGACTCCCTGACTTATAGCACCTTTTCCCATAGCATCGTCCAGGACAAACTTAGCACGTTTGGGATCTGGATGTTGTCCTCTAGGAGACCCAGCCTCACCTCTTGTCTCTTTTTCTCCCCTTGTATGAATGGTGTCCTTGTCTCTTCTCCCTCTTTGTGAATGATGTGCTAATTTGACGTTTCTGTGTTTCTGTCTGTCCTCTTTCCAACTCTCCATGGTGGAGAGTAGGTTGTGTGGCTGTTTAGTGGCACCTGGAAGCTGCTTGACATTCTTCTGGATTCATAACATTCAACATATATTTGATCATATGTCTAATCCATACACATGACAGCTCTAGCATGTCTCTTTGTCCCTCCTCTGTTGCTCTTCCTGAGGTTTTGTGTTTTTAAGAGGTTCTTGGGAAGTTTTTCCTAATTGGATTTATGACCCACACAAAATGTATGGTCACATTTTTGGTTTAACATAGTTTAATCTGCTTAATCATTTCTCCTGTTTTACAGGTTTATTATCTGTCCACATGTCCTGTAGATTCTAGGGTCTAAGAACAGGATAGAGTGTTGTATGCAGCACAGATTGTAATGGCAGATTTGTGAGATGTGTTCTCCACTAATCAGAAGGTTGGTGGTTTGATCCTCCAGACAGCTGGCTTGTCAAAGTGTCCTTAACCAAGATACTGAACAACAAATTGCTGTTCTGTGAGCATATGTGAATGAATAAGGTTTCTGCTAGCAGTTGGCACCTTGCATAGTAGCCTCTGCCATTATGACCACCTGCTTAATATTGTGTAGGTCTCTCTTTTGCCGCCAAAACTGCCCTGACCTGTCAAGACATGAACTCCATGGAACTCTGAAGTTGTGCTGTTGTATCTGGCACCAAAACCTGCCTACAGTCCTCCACTGTGGAGTCGCTTCCTGGGCAGGCTCCACTCTTAGGTTGGCTCAGCTGTCAGGATAGGAAACACATGCAAAAAATACAAAATAAAAACAGGGAACACATGCAGAAATGATAAAATAATAATAATAAAAATGTTCTGTAGACACAGTGATTTTGCCATTGATTTATATTTAAATAATTAGTCAACATTGTAATTGTAATTTTAAAAGCTGTTAATTCCTTAAATGTAGAATATATATTGATTTAAACCTTAAACCTATTCTGTCTACGTAGCACTTAATATCGGTATCTATGCCATTGTAGCAACAAAGTCCAACGTTACTGTATATCCATTCAATATTTTACTAGTAACAGTATCTTTTTCCACACGCTATTGATTTATACACACATTGGCAGCAGTGACTGATTTGCATTCTCCAAAAACACTGACAAAAGTCTGAAAGCATCAGTCTTGACATATGTTCACTTTCAATATTTGTAAATCTGTAAACTCTATTTTCTGTGGATAACATGACTATGCTAACTGTTTATATAATGAACTAAAGCTGCTTCAATCAGCTGTATTGGAGCAGGGAAAGATCTAAAACATGCAGGACAAGGGGTAATGCAGGAGAGGGTTGGGAAACACTATCGCAGTACATAAACTTCAAATCAAATAAGATGAATTCATACAGCCAGCAAACGTTAACTTTGCATGCTGCCTAAGTGTGAAAACATCTGTACATTTTCGTCTACACCAAACGGCCTGAACGATAGAAAAACTTTTATCTTCTTCTTATGCAGGGTTACTTGTGGTTCCTAGAGTCTCCAAAAGTAGACTAGGAGCCTAGGAGAGTGTTCAGCTATCAAGCTCCTCTCCTGTGGAACCAGGTTCCAGTTTGGGTTCAGGAGGCAGACACCATCTCCACATTTAAGAGTAGGCTTAAGACTTTCCTCTTTGATAAAGCTTATAGTTAGG
>NC_060170.1:1080260-1081793 GCF_021292245.1 Micropterus dolomieu | reverse complement strand
TAAAATCCAGAATAGAATTTAAAATCATTCTTCTTACCTACAAAGCTCTTAATGGTCAGGCACCATCTTACCTTAAAGAGCTCATAGTACCTTACTACCCCACCAGAGCACTGCGCTCCCAGAATGCAGGGTTACTTGTGGTTCCTAGAGTCTCCAAAAGTAGACTAGGAGCCAGTCAGCTATCAAGCTCCTCTCCTGTGGAACCAGGTTCCAGTTTGGGTTCAGGAGGCAGACACCATCTCCACATTTAAGAGTAGGCTTAAGACTTTCTACTAACACAACTTCTCCCCTTTCTGGTAGTCTTGTGCTTTCCCGTCCCTCTCCTCTCTCCTCCTATCACTTCCTGCAGGTTTTCTGGCTCTGGAGCTGTGGAGTCTGGATCTGTGGCTGCGGGTCACCTGCTGCCCCCGTGTTCCTGCTCGACACCCTCTGCTGCAACGACTATTGTTACTAATCCTATTGTTATTATTGTTATTATAATCATTAACATTACGACTGTTATCATTAACACTACTATAAATATCTGTACCATTTTTTATTTAGTCTATAGCAACATCACCTTTACTGTCTGTACCTCTGTGTGGATATTGTGTAGGCTGCCTCCCTCCCCTTTCTCTCTCCTTACATCCCTCTCTTTTTCTCTCTGTTCCTCTCTCTCTCTCTCTCGCTGTGAGATAACTGTTGTTGTGATTTGGCGCTATATAAATAAAATTGAATTGAATTGAATGTTCACTCACCCTCGTCCTCTGTTCAGTCTGCTGGCCTCGCCCAGCGGTCCTCTCCTCTCGGGCTTCCTTCCCCGGTCCCCTGCATCCCACGGCTCCCTCGCCTCACCTCCTCCACCTCGCCAGCTCCTCGGTCCTCCGTGCTCACTTTTGAGCAAACTCTGTAGCTTGTGTTTCTAACTGTTTCTTCTGTCTGTCCGCGTACATTTGTATGGTCGGTTTAGGCCACTGGGGTCCAAGAACCTCTAGGGGTCCTTGAGCGGTTTCAGGGGGTCCCTAGTAAAAAGGGAGATATTTTATTTTCACTATTATTCCATCCATAAGTAACACAGTTACAGAACATATGACTATTTTGGTCATGGGTTTTTATACTCTTTCTGTAAGAAAACATCTAAACACCAAAATCCTATCAGATGGGGAATCCTGGGACATAATCTTATCAAATGGGGGTCTGTGCTCTAATCAACTGTATAATAACAACATTGTTGTAATTTTCAGCAAAATAGAATAAGACTTTATTCTCTTAACATTTGATCAACCCACAGAATATGACAAAAGCACAAAGATACAATCCTTCACTGTCAGAATAAGACATTTACTTCACTGTTAGAATGTTTTCTCATACCTTTTTTTTTTTTTTAACCGCTTCCTTTTTCACTTCCCCTTTTGCCTGGAGGCAGAAAAAGAGGACCTGGGCCAGCAGATCGATTGCAGAAATGTAAAACATCATGTTTTGAGGGGGAGCTGTGTGTTAGAGCTGTTCTTGATAAATTAGGTTGTTGGCAAATGTCTTGCAGACACAGTGTAA
>NC_060170.1:1072003-1080160 GCF_021292245.1 Micropterus dolomieu | reverse complement strand
TTTGATAAAGCTTATAGTTAGGGCTGGCTCAGGTTAGTCCTGAACCATCCCTTAGTTATGCTGCTATAGGCCTAGACTGCCGGGGGATTTCCCATGATGCACTGAGCTCCTCTCTCCTCTACTTTCTCTCCCTCTGTATGCAACCTCATCCCATTATTGCATGTTACTAACACAACTTCTCCCCTTTCCGGTAGTCTTGTGCTTTCTCGTCCCTCTCCTCTCTCCTCCTATCACTTCCTGCAGGTGTTTCTGGCTCTGGAGCTGTGGAGTCTGGATCTGTGGCTGCGGGTCACCTGCTGCCCCCGTGTTCCTGCTCGACACCCTCTGCTACAACAACTATTGTTACTAGTCCTATTGTTATTATTGTTATTATAATCATTAACATTACGACTGTTATCATTAACACTACTATAAATATCTGTACCATTTTTCAATTAGTCTATAATAACATCACTTTTACTGTCTGTACCTCTGTGTGGATATTGTGTATGCTGTCTCCCTCCCTTTTCTCTCCTTCCATCCCTCTCCTTTTCTCTCTGTTCCTCTCCTGCCCTCTCTCTCTCTCTCTCTCTCGCTCTCTCTCTCCCTCTCTCTCCTTCACCCCAACCGGTCGAGGCAGATGGCCGCCCACCCTGAGCCATGGTTCTGCTCGAGGTTTCTGCCTCTTAAAGGAAGTTTTTCCTTGCCTCTGTCGCCTAGTGCTGCTCTTGGTGGGAACTGTTGGGCTTCTGTAAATGGCATCACAGAGTATGGTCTAGACCTGCTCTTTTATGAAAAGCGCTGTGAGATAACAGTTGTTGTGATTTGGCGCTATATAAATAAAATTGAATTGAATTGAATTGGACGACAAATTACCAACCTGAGCACCTACCTGTCTACATTGGGATTTAAAAATAGTGGAAATAATAAGGAAAATATTCAGGCATTGGTCTCTAATTTATTAATGTGTACTAACAATCAGGCAGGTGCAAACATAGACATCAAAAGGGGCTTCAGCACCTGCCCTTTTTCTTCCTCAAGAGAAAGTGCCCTTTTTTCTGGGATGCTTTTTAAAATTTTTTTAATAAATGAATATACCGTATTTATTATTTTTATTATATATATTTATTCCCGTTTCCAACAGATTCCCTGTCAAACAAATATATTTATTGGGAAAAAATCTAAATAGGCTATCAGGTTGGAAGATGAGACTTTGGAGTTCCGATGCTCTCTCTCTCTCTCCCCCTCTCTCTCTCTCGGTCTCCCACTCTCTCCCTGTCTCTCTCTCTCTCCCCTCCAGCTTCTCTTCCAGCAGTTTTTTTCTAGTCTTGTGTGGAGGTGAGTGGTGAAGAACAAAACACTAAACTACCAGTGCCTCGAGTTTACCGCCAATTAAACAAAAGACAGTATAGGCCTAGGCTGATGTCTTGCTAACATTCATGACTCATGAGCTGAGCTAATGTAATAAGTTAGCTGAAGTTTAGCTAAGGCAATATCTCATGGCCATACAACCTAATGTACTGATACAGGTGAACACAGTAACATTTGTGTCTAATAACATCATCACAATCGCCACACTGATATGCAAATTAGGCATTAACTAATTAAAATGCCCACATTTGACAAGTCACTGCAAGTGAATGTGATAAATAACTAAAGCATATCACCACAGAACTTCCCCAGTTATTGACTTACATCAAGAGTATTTTCCTCTGAAATGTGCTGTGTAAATATGCAGATTAGCTTGTTTTGGTTAATATAGAAGAAATCTATAGATGCAAACAGACAGAGGGTATTAGGTTTAAAACCAACACCATCTAAAGGTGTGTTCTTGAAGTTTTATTTCCATTAGCGTAAAAGAAGAAAGTCTCAAAATTGACCACTCCATGAAAAAGTGTCTTAAAGAGCTCCTCATCTATCATGCTTTTATAGATTTTTACATGATACCGACAGCCCTCCCTCAAATGTGAAAGTCCATGTCACCATCAGTAATTGTGTGTGTGTGTGTGTGTGTGTGTGTGTGTGTGTGCATGGTAAATGTAATACAGTATAATAGCAACAATAATAAAGTATTTGATCAATACATTAATGTATTCAGGCAATTCAGTATTCTGTCTACTTTGCTGTTTGAAGCTGAAGGTTATCTTTACTCATTTGGCATCTTGCTTGTTAAACAAAAAGTAAAAGTATTTATATAACATTTATTTTAATTATGCCGGCAACCCAATGCCACCGTTTAGGGTGAAGATTTATGTGAAGTGTTATGTATTCCAATAACACCAAAAGAATTTAAACGATTTTTTGCCTTGTGACAAATAAACAAATTATTAATGAAACTGTCATTTATTCTAAATATATACTTGAAACCAGTAGCATAGAAAACATGCACATTGTGGCATAGTTTGCTTTGCTGCTCTGCTCCTGTGATAAACCTAATGAATACTAAAGAAGACCGTGGTCTCTGTGTGAACTGATTATTTTGTAGAAAAGTAAAAGTAAAAATGTTGTTGAGTTAATATTTGTCTTGTTTAAAAAAAAAAGCCCTTTTTTTCACTTGAGCCCCTGCCCACCAAAATGTCTGTGCACGTCATAATAATCATAACCATTCATGCAGAAGAATTATTGTAGGTTGTAGTCTTTACTCGAACAGCATAAATAATTTTTCTTGCTTGCCAAATTTATTGTTGGGCAATGTGCGAGTGAAATACTCGTAGAGCATGTAGACTGTGTAGAGCAATGCATTATCCATCCTGGTCCCCTCGCGCTGCTGTTCTTCTTGTTTTATTGGCGGTTGCCGTTGACTTCCCGTCACTAGGTGTGTTCGTGGCTGACTTAAGCCTGATTTATACTTCTGCGTTGAATATAAAGTCTTGAATTCCTACAATAATAATGTCACATACGTCATGTGTCTCAGTGAAGCCTTAAATCAATGAGGGTGAAGTTTACAAAGGTGCCTCCGGAGAAAAGCAACTGCGGTAGCCGGACTCAGAAAACTGCAGCCGCCTTTAGTTCCACAAGATTTTAATGTTCTGTGACATGGTGATGTTTTGCAGTGCCGGTGAAAGTCAGACACAGTTTCTAACCAGCATGCCTTTTGTTAAGTCCAGCATGCATCATGTTAAGTAAGTGCTGCACAGCGCCGCACAAAATCAAACGCACCTGAAGCTTATGTTCTCCATACTGCCACCTTTACTGGAGGGGAACATAGCAAACATTTAAAATACGCCCAGCTGGGTTTTAAAAATTTTTGTTTTAGAAAGGTTATCCAAAGAAATCCTACCGTACTACTTCAGGAGCTAACACTAGCCACTGTTGACGTATCATCAGAGATGCTCACAAGTCTTTGAGCTAGAGTCCAAGTCAAGTCTCAAGTCTCTGAGCAAGAGTCCAAGTCAAGTCTCTGAGTTAGAGGGGCGTCCCTCTCTAACTTCAATAAGCTCTAACACCTCTAACTCCAACCTCTAGGGTAGGGGGCTACGCAGAGGCTATGCCGTTGATTTGACGCAGAAGTATAAATTGCACTTCACATGCACTTCCTGTGCTTTTCTTCTTCTATCCCCTTACAATTATCTTGTATTAATTTTAATTTTTTTGTTACTTACTTCCTTTCCTAGGTATTTACCTCATTGACGTGATATGAACTATGAGCTCTTACTAGTATTTATTGCTGCTCTTACTAGTATGTATTATCAGTTGTAGATCTGTATTTGATGCTCTGTTGATGTTAGTATGTTGTTCCTCAAATGTTAGTCGCTTTGGATAAAAGCGTCTGCCAATTGAGTAAATGTAAATTTAAGAGTCCAAGTTAAGTCTCAAGTCTCTTGTGGTTATTACGAATGTTGTATCACCTGCTGCGTTCAATCCAGGCTGCTTATAAAACTGTATGGCTATAACGAATTCTGTAAGTGTAACCTGTTTTTCACTTACAGAACCCAACCATGTAATGTGCAATGCAATTAATGACAGCTTATTAACTACTGGACGTCAACACACTCCCCAGACTCTTAAACCCAGTGTAACATTAACTAAATAAAACTGTGACGTTGTATAATCAACAACAAACCTGTAACCTGTTTTTAACTTACAGAGCACAACCATGTAGCCTAATGTACAATGCGTCTACAATTAATGAAAGCTTATAAACTACTGTAAGTCAACACACCCCCCAGACTCTCAAACCAGTGTAAAGTTAACTAAATAAAACTGTGACGTTGCATAATCAACAATAAATCTGTCTGTTTTTAACTTACAGAGCACAACCATGCAGCCTAATGTACAATGCGTCTACAGTTAATTAAAGCTTATAAACTACAGTAACTCAACAAACCCTGTTGACTCTCAAACCCAGTGTAAAGTTAACTAAATTAAACTGAAATTCCATGGTCGGCAATAAAGCTGTAACCTGTTTTTAACTCACAGAGCACAACCTGTGCAATGCAGTTAATGACAGCTTGAACTACTGTAAGTCAACAAACGCTGTTGATTGTCAAACCCAGTGTAAAGTTAACTAAATAAAACTGTAACGTTACATGATCAACAATAAACCTGTAACCTCTTTCCAGCCAATGGTAATAATTAACGTGATGGCAGCTGGCAGGACGTAAATGATTACGTTAATTGACTACCACAAGTTTGGCAAGCAAACAAACGCTCATTCATCTTTTTATAACGAACGACAGTCGGAGTAAACCTCCCATAGGTCGTAGCTAAAGCAAGAAGCAAGCTAACGTTAGATGGCCAATGCTGAACTAAACATGTTTACTAACCTCAGGTTACTAACCTATTTTGCGTTCAGCGCTTCTTTGTTTGGGCCTTGTTGGATGAAGTTTTAAAGCCAAAGTTTATGATGAATAGCAGAGTAGCTGCCCGGTGTTTGTTGTCCTCTCTCATATGTGCGTAGCCCGTCTACCCTCTAGGTAGATGGGGGCCTGAGTTCTTTACCTCAAGTAACTTTAATGCTTAAACTTGATCTAAGGTAATATTATTTCTTTCTTGGGTCACACTCTACATAGTACAGCTTTTATACATGTCTGTTATAACCACCAATTAAGAGAATACTGTTCACTAAAAGTTAAGTGTACTGACCCTTTAACACAGTAAACACAAGCACCCCAATATACTATGGGTAACCTAAAATTACGAACACTCAGAAGCAGTTTCACAATTAAAAGGGTGTTCTTATTTTAATTATAAAGACAAATAAATAAAATATAATTTCAACATAAAATGTATTGTGTTATTTTGTTCCAACAGGTGTCAGCTTAATATGACAATTCTCTTTCCAACACAGTAAACTGCACTTTTCCTAACGTTGTTATTATCAGACCAACTTAATTAAACATCAGTGGTCATAACACTTTGCACCCACTATTAAGCACTCTATGCTAAGCCGCAAAATAATAAACCCAAATGAAAATCGTTGCAGGCCTGATTCGATGCTTTTGTTCGTTGAAACCAAAACTTCACACACACTGGAGCAAGAAGTAACTTAAATAGGACAGTTCCTATTCGTTGAGAATAATGGTGTCTTTCAGAAGAAGCTACCAGTCGGCTGGCCAATGAATTGAGCAGGACAATGAATTGAGCAGGACGACGCACGTGGGCACACTCACGGAGCTTGGTAGTTATGCCTACAGGTCGGAAACAGTCCAGACGAAGCTTTTGTATAGCTGGGTTAGCTAGCGCGGCTCACAGTCTGTCCACACGGCTAGTGACACTCCCACTGTTAACGAGCAGTCTCACTGGTTACAGCACAGCAAACGTCGGACAGACGTCCTCTAACTCACGAAAACGTCTTCTTGCGGCCCTCTCGATTATCTGGCCGACAATCCAAGGCACACCTAACGCAACTCCTCTCCAAAACGGCAAAAGTTAACCCAAAACTACCTCATTAGCTCGTTAACACTCGGATCACTCCCTTTTCATTCTCCCACCTCTCTTTTTTATGTCCCTTCTCCTCCTCCTCCACCCACGTATGTTAGCCAATTCACAAGCCACAGCCCGTGTAACTAGATACACCACAATCAAATTAAACAGCCCTTTAACAACATATATGAAATAAAATACATATGAAATGCATTTTAACAGTTAATATTTTAAAACATTTTTACCCATGAACTTGACTTTTTACCACACTAAGAGAAATATATTTTTAACCTTTTACTCTCTTAAACACATCTAATTTATTTATTTATGTAACACAGAAAACAATTTACTGTATTTATGCATTTTTAGCTGGGCTACATGTGGCCCCGTGCAGCTGATACTACGTGTTACGTTGGCAGGTTATTGGTAACGCAGGGAGGGGAATAACAGCAAGCTCATCAGACGTTTCCTAAAAATAAACATTGTTCACGAGTCCCGCAGTTCGAGTCAAGTCTCAAGTCTTTTGAGGACGAGTCTCAAGTTGAGTCTGAAGTCAGTGTGTGTGCGACTCGCACTCAGAGTCCCCATCTCTGCGTATCATACCTTTAAATGACAAATATGCTAACATTTCCCACGTGTGTAACATTCTGTACATGATTTAAATTTAACAATATTAGTAGCGGTAGCTATTTTGAACTCGTGTTCCTTACCGCAACAATGCTAAGGTTGCAGTCCATTGTACATTGGTTGTAACCTCCACCAGCTTGCCTTCTTTCCATAGTGCATCCTGTTGCCATGGTAAGCGACGCACAGCACAACCATCCACGTGATGTAAAAGAAAATGTCATTCATCAGAGCAGGCCACCTTCTTCTATTGGTCTGTGGTCCAGTTCTGATGCTCCCGGCCTCGCCAGCACCTATCTGAGAGAAACTCAGATGGACTCCTACATAGGGCTAGCGAATCATATGGTCCGTGGGCCAAGCCGTAATCTCTTTGGTACCGGTTTATTTGTAGGGTGCATATAAGTAATTTAAAACATGATAACCATTTGAAATGAGTCGCTTTATTAATTTATTGGGAGAAAAAAAACATTTTTGCCAGTATCATCCTACAGTATCTGCACAGTAGATTTGTGTGAAGCCATACATGCTATATGTTGTTTTTTTCAGGACAGTCAGAGCTATTCAGATCTGCCATCATTTGACATAATATTTATATTATATTAGCCTTCATACTAAGAGTAGGCTATATACACTGCTCAAAACTGTCTACAACCCACACAAGTGGCTCAGGTAGTGCAGCTCATCCAGGATGGCACATCAATGCGAGCTGTGGCAAGAAGGTTTGCTGTGTCTGTCAGCGTAGTGTCCAGAGCACGGAGGCGCTACCAGGAGACAGGCCAGTACATCAGGAGACGTGGAGGAGGCCGTAGGAGGGCAACAACCCAGCAGCAGGACCGGTACCTCCACCTTTGTGCAAGGAGGAGCAGGAGGAGCACTGCCAGAGCCCTGCAAAATGACCTCCAGCAGGCCACAAATGTGCATGTGTCTGCTCAAACGGTCAGAAACAGACTCCATTAGGGTGGTATGAGGGCCCGATGTCCACAGGTGGGGGTTGTGCTTACAGCCCAACACCATGCAGGACGTTTGGCATTTGCCAGAGAACACCAAGATTGGCAAATTCGCCACTGGCACCCTGTGCTCTTCACAGATGAAAGCAGGTTCACACTGAGCACATGTGAGATGTGACAGTGTCTGGAGACGCCGTGGAGAACGTTCTGCTGCCTGCTACATCCTCCAGCATGATCGGTTTGGCGGTGGGTCAGTAATGGTGTGGGGTGGCATTTCTTTGGGGGGCCGCACAGCCCTCCATGTGCTCGCCAGAGGTAGCCTGACTGTACCGAGATGAGATCCTCAGACCCCTTGTGAGACCATATGCTGGTGCGGTTGGCCCTGGGTTCCTCCTAATGCAAGACAATGCTAGACCTCATGTGGCTGGAGTGTGTCAGCAGTTCCTGCAAGAGGAAGGCATTGATGCTATGGACCGGCCCGCCCGTTCCCAAGACCTGAATCCAATAGAGCACATCTGGGACATCATGTCTCGCTCCATCCACTAATGCCACGTTGCACCACAGACTGTCCAGGAGTTGGCGGATGCTTTAGTCCAGGTCTGGGAGGAGATCCCTCAGGAGACCATCCGCCACCTCATGCACCACCACACACACTACTGAGCCTCATTTTGACTTGTTTTAAGGACGTTACATCAAAGTTGGATCGGCCTGTAGTGTGGTTTTCCACTTTGATTTTGAGTGT
>NC_060170.1:1069615-1071983 GCF_021292245.1 Micropterus dolomieu | reverse complement strand
AGGTAGTGCAGCTCATCCAGGATGGCACATCAATGCGAGCTGTGGCAAGAAGGTTTGCTGTGTCTGTCAGCGTAGTGTCCAGAGCACGGAGGCGCTACCAGGAGACAGGCCAGTACATCAGGAGACGTGGAGGAGGCCGTAGGAGGGCAACAACCCAGCAGCAGGACCGCTACCTCCGCCTTTGTGCAAGGAGGAGCAGGAGGAGCACTGCCAGAGCCCTGCAAAATGACCTCCAGCAGGCCACAAATGTGCATGTGTCTGCTCAAACGGTCAGAAACAGACTCCATTAGGGTGGTATGAGGGCCCGACGTCACCAAGATTGGCAAATTCGCTACCGGCGCCCTGTGCTCTTCACAGATGAAAGCAGGTTCACACTGAGCACATGTGACAGACGTGACAGAGTCTGGAGACGCTGTGGAGAACGTTCTGCTGCCTGCAACATCCTCCAGCATGACCGGTTTGGCGGTGGGTCAGTAATGGTGTGGGGTGGCATTTCTTTGGGGGGCCTCCATGTGCGCGCCAGAGGTAGCCTGACTGCCATTAGGTACCGAGATGAGATCCTCAGAGCCCTTGTGAGACCTTATGCTGGTGCGGTTTCCAGGAGTTGGCGGATGCTTTAGTCCAGGTCTGGGAGGAGATCCCTCAGGCGACCATCCGCCACCTCATCAGGAGCATGCCCAGGCGTTGTAGGGAGGTCATACAGTCACGTGGAGGCCACACACACTACTGAGCCTCAGTTTGACTTGTTTTAAGGACATTACATCAAAGTTGGATCGGCCTGTAGTGTGGTTTTCTTTAATATTGTTCACAACTCTGTCCAAGTCTGTGTTAGTGAGCACTTCTCCTTTGCCCAGATAATCCATCCACCTCACAGGTGTGGCATATCAAGATGCTGATCAGACAGCATGGGGACTGCACAGGTGTGCCTTAGGCTGGCCACAATAAAAGTGATGTCTTTTACCACAGCTCCGTGATGTCATCATGAAGGAGTGGAAGAGGACTCCAGTGGCCACCTGTGAAGCTCTGGTGAACTCCATGCCCAAGAGGGTTAAGGCAGTGGTGGGAAATAATGGTGGCCACACAAAATAGTGACACTGTGGGCCCAATTTGGACATTTTCACGTAGAGGTGTCCTCACTTTTGTTGCCAGCGGTTTGCCTGTGTCATGTGGGGAGACTGTGCTCAGGAGGTAGAGCGGGTTGCCAGTTAATCGGAAGGTCGGTGGTTCAATCCCTGGCTTCTCCAAGCTGTGTGTTTCACCAGTGTGTGAATGGTGAATGCAGATGTAGTGTAAAAGCACTTTGAGTGGTTGAAAAGACTAGAAGGGTGCTATACGGAGCATTTTGTGTTAGCATGTGTTATTTTGAGTTATACAAGCTGTGCACTCACTACTTTACATTGTAGCAAAGTGTCATTTCTTCAGTCACATGAAAAGATAGAATAGAATGAAATAACTGAGCTGAGGCCATTGTAGTGGTTTTCTGGTGCAGATGTTAAACATACTGCCCTGTCAAACAGGGCCAGTAGCACATCATTTATGCAAGATCACACAAAAAATTGGGAGGAGATATCTGTGTGACTGATTCCACATTCCTTTTGGACTTACAAATATTTAACATTTGCAAGGGCCAGATTTGTATGGAAAATGCATATATTTGCGTTGCCCTGTCATGTTCGTAAACCTGGGCCATGTTGTTTATGGCAGTATGTATTTTCCGGCAGGCCCAACACAGTGATGGTGAATTTCCAAAAGGGAGACAGCGTTGGGCTGAGGCTCGCAGGAGGAAATGATGTCGGCATCTTCATTGCTAGTGTTCAAGAGGGCAGTCCTGCTGAGGAAGAGGGCCTACGCATTGGAGACCAAATCCTAAAGGTGGCTATTCCAGACACAACTTATTTCCATTTCATAAACAAAAATAAGCTCAGAGAAGCCATAGTTCAACGTGAAGGTGAGTTTACAGAAAAATACCATTGTATAAATCATCTGAATAGGAAACAGTGGTAATTATTGTACCCTTTGTTTGTGTCTTGAAGGTGAACAATGTTGATTTTCAAGGTGTAGTGAGAGAGGAAGCAGTGCTCTTCCTGTTGGAGATTCCTAAAGGGGAAGTGGTCACCATCCTGGCCCAGAGCAAACCTGATGGTAAAACTCCTCCAAAAACACCAACAGACACAGAAGCGTAAAGCGTCAGAGTTACATATCTCACATTAATAAAACATACAGTCCCCTCCAAAAGTATTGGAACGGTAAGGCAGATTCCTTTGTTTTTGTTGTTCACTGAAGACATTTGGGTTTAAGATCAAAAGATGAGTATGAGACAAGAGTTCAGAATTTCAGCTCTAATTTCCTGGTATTCACATCTAGATGT